>NC_092860.1:141882158-141994748 GCF_032062135.1 Pyxicephalus adspersus
GAGGAACCTTAGGGTACCACCGAAACCTGGTAGAATTGAATGAATTGGCACTAGGTATAAATAAAAGGTAAAAGAAAAGAATACAGAATAAGCACCTAATTTTTATTTCATTTTTTTATGTTTTGCTTTACATAATTTAAATAGATCAAGTTTACAATGTGGTACCCAAGTAGAGATCCAATCATTTGAAAAATGAGTCATCGTGATTGCCTAATCAAAGTGGTGAAATATCGTTTATTCTAAACGCAGTAACCAGCTGTGCCTTTTCCTGCATTTTTATCACAATTCTGACAATCACATATGACAGGGTTAGTTAATTCTCTATTTAGTAATGTCTGATGGCTAAAATAATTTTTGCACATTGAGCAAATTTTTACAAAATCTGTTTGGTTTTGACGGACTTCTTAATGGTAACTTATCACCAATATATACTGAATACCGAATAATAATTCTAAATGCATTGACAGCTGATTTTCCAATCCGTTTTTCACAAACCATTGTATGTCTACACTACATTGGATGGCAAACTGCATGGCACTAGGAAGAAGGGAATAAGCACAATTAATTATTCTGCTAATGGGACGCTAATTCAACAACTAGGTATCTAAAATTTTATTTGTGGGTTCAGCTTTTTCTTGTCTTTATTTAGATGGTGGTAAAGGTTTGTATTTGTATAAAGCGGGTCAGTGAGTCATGGTAATACAGGATGGTACCTCTATTATGGCCAGTGACAGAACTGTGTTACGTTCTAACCAAGAAATATTTTCTTTAACAATATTAAATAGTTGTAGTTAAACAATACTAAACTGCAACTGACAGAGTTAGCAGAAATTATGACTCCTTTATCAGAATTACCATACATGATGTCAGCTGTGCTGTCCCCCAAAATCAAAAATGCGATCTTAAGTATCTTCAGTTTTATTAGGCATTTTTCAGACATATAATTATATTCTATCAGCAGTACATTTATGTATCATGCTATGCTTGATTCTTTGATTTCCCAACCAAAAATTGTATTTCTTGTTATCCAATATCATATATTAAATAGGGTAATTAGATAAGTGCAATCTTGACAGTAAATAGTTTAATTATTTCATTATTGCCAGTGTGGAAATGATAGAGAATAGATGACTTGCCAACAAAGAGGTGGTGAGAAAGCTAATTAGCATTCTACCAATGACATGGTTAATTAGCCGATATCACCAATATTAATGGAAGATGAATTAACCTATTACCAGTGCTATTAACAGCTCAGTCTTCTGAGCTAAGGTCAGTCTTTTAAAGTTTATATTCTTTTTCTGCTTACACAATTCACTCTCCTAAATGTTGGATTTTCTAAAATAGGGGGCTATTTTTATATATTACAAACGCTGACTAATGAATTTCTGTAATTGTTTAAAAAATATGAAATTGATTAAATGCAAGAAATTTAAATACCTGAATATGACTTAATTTTAGCTTGTTGTAATTACCTGTACAGCGAAGAGGGGGGAATACAGGAAGCCAATTATATGAGTTGTATTCTCATTTCCCAACAAGAAACATGGTGATGGGCTGGAGTGTAAAGTGATTACCTAAACCTAAACCTAATGACTTTTCCTTTAAAGCAGATATAAACCCTTTGCTAGGTTCAGGTCTTAGTCCATATTAGTTAGCTAGGCCTGGAGGTATGTAACTCCTGCACATGTGCATGGGAGTTCATTCATTCCCAGCATATAGCTATGTCGTGATTGTACACTAGGCTGCATATGTGCAGTTCAATGTACATTCAGCAGAAGATTGCAAACAGGCAGGTTAGCTTTTCTTTTATTACAGAAGAGACATAACATGTCCATTCTGCAATAAAGACCTGCCTGCTATCATTTTTCTGGTTTTCAGTTGCGCTTTATGTTTCAATGATTTTTATTAACTTTTCACTTTTTTTAATAACCCGTAAAAAATACAAAACAAAAAAAATACACAAAACATACAAACCAGTACAGAAGGATCACATAAGACAAGGTATGTCTGGACAATCCATGTCCAGAAGCATGTTACAATAATTAGATAGAGTACCCTGGGGACCCAGGTTTAGTTCTGCTTTAAAATAACAACAGACAAATTACCAACAACATGCAAATCCTAATGAAGTACAGATATTAATAACTGTACTAATAACAGGCAGTGATGGGGACAGAGGGATCCAACAGTAGCAAATAGATTCTAGTGATATAGTGATAAGTTTTAACATGTACCTAGAACATCATAGTGGTACGTTCTCCTCCTTCTCCTTCCCTACCCCAGCCTCCTGGCTATCTGCCTGCCTTTCTGTATTCTTAGTTGTCATGTGGAGGATTCAGCACCAGACAAGATGGTGCAGTGGTAATTCACAACTCTCCTCTGTACCCCCTGCCTCCACTTTAAAATCTCCTGCCCCATTTCTCTCATTCATAAAGTTGTTCCCTTAGGTTTCCTGTCACCCTGCCAGGAGGAGCAGCAGGGAAGTGGCTTAGTTGTCACTCTAGAAAAGGCTCTATAATCTTTAAACTTAAAGAGACTGCAGGTGGGTGAAAAGAGGAGACGGAGATCCAGGGACCTTATATGGAAGTCCAACAACCTGGCTGAAAAGCCAGAGTTGCTGGGCCAATCTTGGAGGGTTCCCTTCAATGAATATGGCCCTGGAGGAACAATATGGTTTAGCAAAGGAACAATAGTGCCCAATAGGTTACTGAGGCAACAACAGCGTCCAGCAGGGGATATGGGGCATATGGGGAATATGGTGCTAAAGAGGAGTGAACAATAGTGCCCTGCCTGATATAAGAA
The DNA here is from genome assembly GCF_032062135.1 of Pyxicephalus adspersus. Lineage (NCBI taxonomy): Eukaryota > Metazoa > Chordata > Amphibia > Anura > Pyxicephalidae > Pyxicephalus > Pyxicephalus adspersus. The sequence continues at coordinate 141,884,961 of NC_092860.1, forward strand.
AAAAACCTTAGTGCCCAGCCAGGGGCTTGGGGGCAAAATATTACCTTGAGAGAGCTAGGGGAAGCAATTGTGGTCTGGGAGAGTAAGGAAGGACAGATTGGGAGAATATTCCTTCATCAGTCATCAGATGACCAGGCATACTCCAGCATAACTTTTCCCATTAATGTTGGGGGGAACAGCAATAACTTGAGACATTTAGAGGGGGGACAGTGCCCTGAGACATTTAGATGGGGGGGGGCAATGCCCTGAGACATTTGGGGAGCATCTGTTCTTAGGAGTAGAGTAGAAACCCGCAACAGTGTCTAGAGAAGGGATGGGGAGAATATTCCTTCACCAGTCATCAGATGACCAGTCATAAGGAGGAGGGTTCTGAAATAATGATACAAAGCCCTACCCATACCAAGCTGGTCACCTCCACAGAGAAACACAGTGTAGAACAATACATGTTCATAGGAAAAATATATTCTGCAGTGAAACCACAGAAAATTCTGGTGACTAGTCCTTATGTTCTGCTTAAAATATTTGAAGCACATCTTCCAGAGTTTAGGTCCTCTTTAACAAAAATGTTTCAACCCTAAAGCCCAACTCCAGCCACAGATATTTTATAGTTTTTGTTAGAATAGAGAAGCGTTAGGGTGTCTCTCTTTCTGCAGTCATAAATAACACCTACTGCAACAATAAGGATTGTAAAGAAATCAAATCACCAATCTGATCTGGGTGGCCGAGAACCAAACAGAACACCAATTTTATTTTCTAGATGACTCCCAGAGTTTACTGTTCATCTTATTGTTTATTTAATTCTTCTTTCTTTTTACAGACTTTGTTGCTTCGTGAGTCCAGAAATCTATTTATTTTATCAGCTGATTAAGATTTTATTTGTCTCAATACACAACCATTCATCTCAACAAGGAAAGGACATATTCTTCTCGCTGAGCAAAAGTTACAGAAGGAAAAAAAATCAGAATTATATATTAGAAGAGACATAGAAAATGGAAATGACAAATGATTCAGTTTTTATCAGTTTACGCACTGGAACAGTTACAGCTGCTTGAACAAAATGTTGGGAGATTGCCTCTTCGAGACACTAGAAGCTGCTTCTTCTCAGTCAGAAAGAAGTTTTTAGAGCACACATTGCCACAACATCACTTGTAGCCACTTTTTACAGGTAAAGGACCTGAGGGTCAGTTCAAAAATGGAATGCCTTATTTTTACCCAATTTTTTTTAAGTGGCTTTATCTGGAAAATGGTTTAATAAGCTCTCCTTGTAAAAGAAACGCACACTGCATATATTTATGTTTAATTCTGCTTAAAGAATAAGTCAGCAAAGAATAGCCATTATTTTATCCCCCACAGACCATCAATGCCAGGGCATTCTTCCTTCTACTGACCTGTAATGTAGAAGGCATGTTATATTCTTCTGACCACTGTACGGTGTAAACTTTGCATCATGCCTATAATATGTTAGGAAAATGACTGTTGTTCTGTATGAAAAGAGAGAGTTGGAAAACTTTTCAGGTTACAGCTAAGGAAGACCAGGGAATTCCATTGGTTAGAGCCACAGAGAATCAACAGTCGAAATGATTAAAATAAATGAAGACAAAGATACTTCAGAACATTTTGACCGCCAGAGAGGTTGTAAGACCAGTACCTACTTTATTGTGCAAAATTCTAAACACATGCCTGCCTATAGCCTATTATTATATGAAATAGACACACACTTGTGTATATACTGATATGCTTGAATATTGTCTGCTCAGGTTGTTACCCTATCAGTATTCAGTTCCTATGTCAGCTACTCTAAATTTAGAGGGGCACCTACACCTGACATACATATTGTAATGGTGCTAATAAACCATCACTCTGGCCTTTGCAGTGCAGGGTACCAGGTTCTAATCTTGGCCAGGACACTATCTGCAAGGAGTTTGTATGTTCTCCCTGTGCTTGGGTTAGTTTCCTCCCGGCTCTCTGGTTTCTTCCCACAACCCAAAAATATGCATCAATGTTAAAGCACACACAGAACATCCTAGAAGGAACCACCTAGACCACAAAATTAATATTCCACCTGATTACTTAGTTAATAAAGGTCAAAATCTCCAAAACAAGTTATGTCAGTGAAGTCAAATTGTATAGGGCAGAACCAAGTAAACCAGAGTGCTGAGATGCCGGGGAACCCAGGGAATCCAGCCTTCCCATGCAACTGCCAGGACTGAATGCACATAAACCCAATCCAGCCAATAAAGATGGCCAAAGAGTAAAAGCAGGAAGAGAAAAAGGAAGAAGATAGGGGAACAAGGACAGGTGAGTGCAATTAAAAAATTGTAATTGGGCAGGTAAGGTTATTAAATTGCAGTTGGGTCATTGCCTGGATTGTATACTTAATAATGTAAATTTGCATGCCTTTCAACTTGTGTCTTTCTTCAAAGTTGCAATGTTATAATCTGATCATTGTGGGGAGAGGGGGCTTTGTCAAATTGATTATATAATTTGAGCTTGGACAAAGTCCCTTCTAATATAAAAAGTACAACTTTACGCAGGTGCTATATATTGTGAAAGGAATGTCAGGAATGTCACATAGTTACTCATAGGTCTGCAGTAAATATAATGCATTGGCGTTTAAAGGCTGTGGATCTCAAGGAATATCTGAGGGTTACAATGTAATAACAATATAACACATTAATGCTGTTTAGTGAAACACAACCAAACAACAAACAAGCAAAATGTATAAACAAGATATCCCTGCCCAAGGCAATTTGTCAAAAGCTCACCTAATAAAATACCTCCCTGGTATATGTTACAGTTGGCACATTGGGGCTCTATTAAGTTTATTAAGTGATATTGACACATTGCATATTTATTATCAAAACCTTCTCCCCATCAAATTGATCTTCCTAACTGGTGCTTCTGTGTTTTTTCAATTTACATTCCACCCATACTAACTTTTAATTTAAAATCCTCAGACCCAAGTACTGTAAGATACACTTTTGACATGAGGATGTTTAAAATTAAATTTTCCAAAGTTCATTATCTTATAATTGGAACTAACTAACGTCGTAACTGAGAGGCAAACCCCACGCAAAGCAAGTCAGTTCCACTTAAGATTCCATTAGGAAAGTGTTTGAGCTTGTACGTAATGGACCATAAAATTTAATTTTGAAATGATATTACCAAAAGTGATGGAACGATCCCCTGCACAAAGAAGGCACACAGTGAGCTTTCAATTCTGCTCTATCCTTCCATAGACGGTATGGAAATAAAAAAGGAAATGGTTTCATTTTGTACATACGTGTTTTTTCTTTTCTTATTCTGGCACCTCACTGCTTAAAAATCAGAATTTACCAGTGTAGCTCTGTGTAATTACAAAGATTTCCTTATCTCAACCTATTTGCTGAAGTCATCCGAAAGAAAGAGCCCCCTATAATCCATTGGCTTTCTCATATCTAATTTACATTGGTGGTAATCCCTACCCAGTATCAGCACTTAGGTAATGACTTTGGGATTAAATTGCATCTCTTGCAATTCTTTACTTCCAAATCTCCACAACACATCAGCCAGGTCTAGCTGAATAGGGCTGTTGGAGTCTAAGTAAACCAATACACGCCGTAAGGAGCCGTACTTTTCAATGAAAAGACATTTTACGCTGTATAATGGATCTTTAAGAAAAATCACTTGGCATTCACACCAGATATGGACTGTTAGAGGGTTTATGAATATAGTTAAATTAGCACTTTAGAATCCTTTTTATTCTATCTGTGCAGCATTGGGAATAATTTAATTTTGTATAGAAAGTTTTGAAGTTTTAAACTTGGTTAGGGGATTTTCATATAAAGTTGTGCTGAGGCATAGGAGAGCACGGTCCAAATGTGGGATTTTCTCCTTTTGCACTGGTCTGTGCATGTTTGATGGTACCCAGGCAAATCTACTTATTGTCTAGAATCCTCCTGGGCCTTGAGTATATATATAAGGGTTATGGATCACAATAAACATTTGAGTTTTAAAAAATAGTGAAGTACTGCTCAGTTTTGCCATAGTAAGATACAAGATAAACATGGGTGACATGGCTTTTAAAAAATACATACCCCTCACTTTATCAATCATTACTATTTTTTTTAAACTATATTTGTATAGCACCAACATATTACACCAACATCAAAAAGAAGTTGCAAATGACAAAAAATTTCATTGATGTAATGTTTTCTAATTTCCACCCATCTTTAGGTCGCTCTGTGACAAAGTGCCCTTAACAGTAACACATTTGTAACCCAGGGGTTCTTGTCCCCATCTAAAAATACAATTTGGCATGTGCATGCACACCTCTTGTTGTTCCCAACTTGAAATAGGCCAGATTGTCATAGCTAGGCAAACCTGACTGAGACTGATCTATGGAAGAGATAGAAGGGGGAAACAGACGTCCACAGTGAGCACTCCAACCTATCAAGCACATGCAATTGACCTGATGAGCTTGCTGTTTGGGGAAAAAAAACATATACCGTATTTTCCGGCGTATAGGGCGACTGGGCGTATAAGACGAACCCAACTGATTGGTTAGAGTGGTCTGCCAATTAATTGGCAGACCACTCTAACCAATCAGTTGGGGGTCGTGTTATACGCCCAGTATTGTACTGTTCCTTCTGCCTGTCAGATCTCGCTATTGTGCGAGAACTGAGAGGCAGAAGGAACAGTACAATATTAGTAATTGGAGGAGGGATACAGGAGGAGCCTACACTGCTCCACACTCCTCTAAGGAATGAATGGGCGCGTTCCTTCTTAATGAATGAGCGTGTTCTAGTGGAGAGCCAATCCAGGCTCTCTACTGGAGAGCCGATCCAGGCTCTCTACTGGAGAGCCAATCCAGGCTCACGTCCTCCTGTGCAGGACTCGCGGGAACTCGACCACGCCGGATGTGAAGCAAGCTGCAGGTAAGTACCTGGCGTATAAGACGACCCCCAACTTTTGCACAGATTTTTCGGGGTTAAAAAGTCGTCTTATACGCCGGAAAATACGGTACATATACTTTAACAAAATGTATGAAGTCAAATTATTTAATGTTTAATAAAGTCAGTATCACAGTCACAAATAACCCCACTAGGCTAAAGATCCTCTATGACATGACACATGCATTAGGTTAGGATAATACTTAAACCACATATTGGGCCATCTCTAATGGGTAGTATATCCTTTACATTTGACATTTGTTTAACATTAGCATAGCTGTTAGCCTTTAAAATAGGAAAAATAAAGGGCAAATTACATTTTATTGATTCATTCAACCAACATCAAAGTTTGTGAAGTTATTTTAATGTTTGTAAACTCAACGTCCAACTGAACATTCTTGTTAGTTAGGGCATTACTGTTGAGAGGCACTAGATTTCTCAATATTGGTAAATTCCTAATTGTGTAGTTCTGGCTGTTTATTTATTGCAAGAATTGAGGCAATGCATATAATACAGTAGTGTAAAACTGGTCTGAAGCAGGACAATATTAATGAGCAAGACTAGGTCAAAAGGTCAAAAGTGTCAAAAAGTACAGGTATAAATTTTACTGCTAAAATAAGATACTACAAATAAAAAAGTAGTGTAAAATTGGTCAGCAGCAGGACCTTTTTAATTTCTTTACAGAAAATGGTAACTCCGAGCCACACTTGGGATAGAATTGAGGACGTACCTAGTCCTCACAAGCCCGCAGCATTCTCCAGTGGTGCCGGCCCAGCATCCAGGTCCACTTGTTGATGCCCAGCCGGCATCGGTGTCGGGAAATTTAAAATTAGAAGTATTTTACATGTCAAATGTACCGATTAAAGCGAGTAAAAATACTCAAAAAATCATACGGCCAGGAAGGTTAAAGAACAAGAATTGTCCCAAATTTACTATAGACACAGAGTATGGGAAATTATAGTATAGGTATTTTTACTGATGAATAGGAAGTTGCAGATAATAACGCACTGTAAAACTGGCCAGCATGATACAAGACAGTTTTAATCACTGATAATAGGTCTAACATATTATCCTTGACTTAATTTTACTTTTAAAGAGCAAGTTTATTTTTACAAAAGGCAAGCCTTTTTAAAGAGCAAGATTTGGTCCAAAAATACTTAAAGATTACCAAAAGACACAAAGTACAAGCATGTCTTTTAAATAAACAATATGAAATTGCAGATGATAATGCAGTGTAAATTGACCAAGAACAAGACAGTTTAATCATGATAATATGCCTAACAGATTATGCTAAACTTTTATTTTTCTATAGGGATAGGTGGTGGTCTGTACTGTACTGGTTCACTCTTACTGTCATCTCAAATGATTACTTATGTCTTCAGTATGGATGAGCAAAAATGATTCTGGCATTCTTGTGAAAATTTCCTCGAAGTTCTGATGGGTTGGGGAAATTTTGCGAAACCATCAGAAATCACTATAGGAGGATTATCATGGCTGCATTCATAAATACAGCGGTGGGATCCTCCTGTCAGTGAGCAATCCCCGGGCACTACCGGTCAAAAGGAGGGCAAGCTCTCATTCTAACCTGTAGTGCCCAAGGATCTCTCACTATGAGGAGGATTATCGCGCTTGTATTTATGAATGCAGCCGCGATAATGCTCCTCTCAATGAGAGATCTGCCGTGGCTGCATTCATTGAGAACGGGTGTGCAATACCCAGAACTAGAGGTTAATTAACCTCTAATGCCACGGATCGCACACTCTTCTAAAAAGCGTTTTTTTTTTTTTTATTATTTGAAATTTGATCTTAATAGGCAAATTTAAACCGCCTGTTCTCGCTTAAAATTCGGTAAGCGGGAACGTCCAAATTCACCACGAGATTGAGTTTTAAACTCTCGCTCGCTCCTCCCTAGTCTTTAGTCCCATACATTTGTATGGCTGAAGTATTTCTTAACTGCAGTAAAGTCAGATCTCCAGGCTTTATGTGGTAAATCTAAGGATAAATGTATAAAAATACAAATCTCTTGACAGATAAACATTTTCTCACATATTTATTTGACCTGTGTATTCCACTGGTTGTCTTAATGGTTTATTGTATTGGCCCCTGACTACCTGTATGCTGCAGCCCAATGGAATACAAGAAGAAACCTGCTTTGCATTGTAGCAGTTCCGATAACTTTGCCTTAGGGGACGCAGTATAAACAGATAGCTATACAAAGCCAGGAAAACCACACTTGATTTTTTCAAGCAGTTCATTACATTGGCCCCTCTGCATAGTTTGTGTATGCCTAAAACAGACATAACGGACCTCAAAACTGCAAGAAGGAAGGCACACCCAGTAAAATGGGGATAACTGTAACAAAAAAAAAGCCAAATGTGCAAAATTTAAACCTAAGCTTATTGTCACGATGAGCTTATCAAGAGTGCTATTTGGAGTTCACGCATTGTCCACAAACACAAGATTAATTCCTGTACAGTGCGCAATATGCACATAAAGCAACTTGACCCTATCAATTTACATACATTATGGGTAACCGCTATCTCACCAGCACCAGCAAACAGCCTCTCTTATCTCCCAGAGTCCCTCATTTGTAATTTCTTGCTGAGTCCACCCACTGCCATTATTTCTGTAATTCTCTCCAATAATAGACCCTACCCTAATAAAAGCTGAATTGCAAAAGGGTTATGTGCCTGACCCAAAGGAGATTAGCTCTCTTCTCTCTTATTACAACATCTGTAACTCCATAATTGATTTTAGAGTTCATTTTTTCCATATTCCGGCACCAGGCCATAAATAGGTTATTGTGGGGAAATGCTATAGATTACACGGAACAGTTTTATATTTGAACATATACAACATCAAAACATTGGCCATAGCAAGGGCTGAAGATTTAGGGTTATCGGTTTCATTTGTAAAGTTAATTAAAGAACAATAACGATGGGGGTTAATAAAAGTGGAAATATATTTTGTAGTAATTATGTCATGCTGTAGACATGAAGTGTATCAAAGTCAATGACATGGCCATAATCAACGACATTGCATGGACATAAGTGGAACGTGTATGGACTTTGTGACGTGAAATTCTCATCTCACTGTATGTTTTCTTAATGTTCTTTACATGCTTAAAGTCTATATGAACCCGAAATCTGTTTGACATTCTATCTTACTGTATACAGTTTTCTGTCCTTGCATACTTACCTCCATCCCAACCTTGCAATGTCTGCAAGCTCCAAAGATGGTGCTGACATCACCTACAGGTCTTCCTCTGGGTTTGGCATCTTTTCCCATCTTGACTGACCAGCCCATGATTAATTAATTCCCACATATGCCAACAGTAGGTATTGCATCCCTACACAGATGTCCAGACTAGTGTCAGACTGTCAAGTGTTTCCTGTTGGCTACAGATCAATTATATAGGCCTTTCTATTTTATTAAATACTAAATACGATTAGGTATTGTACCATACATTAAACAAATAAGTATGGCACCAAAAATGGTGTTTAATAAGCTGTAGTGGTGACAACCATGCCAAATGTATTTAATGTATGCAATCCATTCCCAGGCACCATTCACTTCTATCACATCGTACCAAACATAAAGAAAAATGATTTAGGATTTATTTCACTTTCAAACTAAACAATGTCTAAGAACACTTATCCATGAAAGCTGGCAATAAACTTTATATCAGTGGTCTCCAATCTTTCTGGATCTACAGACCACTTAATGGACAGATTTGGGACTGTACATGTGCGGGGAGCCGTGTGTCACTCAAGAGGAAGAAACTTCCCCCAGATTTACATCATGATGCCAGAACACCTACCCACTCTGCCATTGCAGATCTGAGCCTGTAATTAGAGAGTGGGCGGGTTGTATCCAGAGACACAACCCACCCACCGGCCTGAGATCCTTATGGGGGACATGGTCCATGCCCCCCCCCCCCCCCCCAGCATTGTCTTTCTTCTGCACAGCACCACGCGCCAACAGTGGGGACCGCTGCTTTATATGACAGTCGGATGTTCCTTTTCCTATGTCATGCCTAGAGCTTTACATTTCAGATTTACCAAAATTTGCAGTACATTTTTTTTTTTTACACTTTTTTGTATCCAATGATTTGCTTTGTCTAATACAAAATTTTTGTAACTCTTTTGACCTTAAATATATGTTGGTAATTCTGGAAATTCTCTTTGAGTTTAAAGCAGGAATTTACTCCCCTGCTACCTCGGTGGTGACATTTTTACCCAGTCCACTTCTAGGTTCAGGATCATGGAGCTGGAATGATGTTACTCCTGCACAGGAGTGCATTGGGCATGTACATTAAAGGGCACATGTACAGTACAACAAACAATGCAAACAGTGGGTAAGTGCAGAAGAGGCACAGAATCTCTCTTAGAGCGACTTTAGACCTGCCTTGTGATCAAGCAAATGGAACTTTGTAGGTCCTTACAAGTTCTATATTATAAACCTGTAAAAAATAAAGCCATGTAGGAATATTAAACATAATAATTTCACAATTTCAAGCAATTCTAAAAACATGGGGAGATCATAAATTAGGTCCATTGTCTTTTTGATTTTCCACAATCCAGCAATAGAATATTTGCTATAATATGTCATGGAATAGGAAAAAAAAATTACAGTACTCAGTCAGCTTAATTCAGGAGAAATTAACCTTTCCAGATTGCTTATTTTCCTATTTTTGGTTGGGGGTGTAAGCTGATATCATGGTCTTAAAAATGTGTCCAAAAAAAACTGATGACATTTATAGCTTCAGCCAGCTTTAATTACATCCTTCTTCAATCCCCTGATAATGATGTTTTGTGTTGTACAGTAAACACCTAAATTGTCTAATTGCAGATATCTAATTTAAAGCTATTAGTGGGAACTAATAGTTTATCTCATGCAATTACAAAATTGTCTGAGTTAAATATGGCTGCCGACTGAATTGATATAGACTTGTGGCACTGTTTATAGAACTGGTTGGGTCAAGGTCCTTTTCAGGTCAGATCCCCAGGAGCTTACTTTTCTATGAGCTTGAGCAATCCAAAGGTTAAGCTTTACACCAAAAGGAAGTCAATACATGTAGCAGTTTCGTGGTACACAATCTCCACATGATCTTTCCCAATGTAAATTAATTAAGTGTTATCAATTAATGGTCTGTTTAAAGTAAAGATCTATCTGCTCTGTGTTTGAATTGGGTGTCAGTTTAAACAAGACCTCAGAGGAGGGAGGAGGTCACCTCTAGATTGTACATTTTAGATTTTACAGGGGACTAAAGACAATGACATCCTCTCAACAGAAAGAATATTGGAACTTAAAAGCAATTTGATGTTTGTGTTTGCAATACCATTTTAATTCATTTATTTTTTTAATTATAAAATTAATTATAAGTATTTATGTAAATTCCCCTATGTAGACAGTAAAATAATTGCAGCATCCTATTTCCTGGCTACACCACCAAAAGGTCTTTATTTGCCATTTACCTTATCTGTTCCTAAAATTGATGGTACACAATATCAAACCAAACGTTACTCTGTATCAGCCAAGTTTACATTATACTCTGTATCAACCAGGGTTCAGGTGACCCCCTAGGGTTCCTCCAGATGTTGTTAGGGGTTCCTTGAACTGTAAATGAATGACCATTGGTGAGCCAACACCACTTTTCAAGACCAGCAGCATGACACCAGAGATCATTTGTAGTCAGACCACCACTGTAAGGTGAACATTCTTCCAGCTCACCATGAATGTAGGTTCATGCATTTTCTCCAATGGTATCCAACAAATTTGTTCCTTGAGACCTGAAAATATTTTAAAGAGTTAAATGATTCCTCTGGGGTTAAAATGGTTGAGAAAGACTGCTGTATATGATCTAGGATACAGAGGTTAGGTCCTGTAGTGTAGCACTTTTTTTTCATTTGTCTTTTTTTTTAGGTAAATACCACTTCCAATCTAATCAGTACAAGTACAAATTGGTTGTTAATAAAGCTGACAATTAATCTGCTAGTATTTTGCCTTTTTATCATTGCCCTCATTAACATGCTAATTAAATAAAACCTTTCTATTTTCATGATATACCTTTCATTACATCCAGCCACACTTTGTGTTTGTATATGCAGTGTAGGTTGGTCATGGCTGTGAGAAGGGTCCCAAGTCTCTATGGCTGAAAGAAATAAAAGTGAATAAAGCGGAGGTCCAGGGAAAGTAAGACTGGTAAGGACAGGCCTGAATTAGGAATGTCCAACTTCAAGACTCAGGATCTACATTTTTAGAAAAAGAGTCCCTCGGGGACAAAAAAAAATTCTATTACATCTTTAGGTTAAGGAGGTGAAGGAAATCACCCTAGAAGGGACACTTTAAAGTTATTGGTTGATAAGATGCACACAAATGTGTTGTGTTTTCAATACCTAAAGCTCCATGCCCTAAGATATATTCCACAGCTGTTAGTTAACTTTTGGATTTACTAAACATTTGGGAACTTTCCAGTTGCTAATAAACCAGTTTGAAACCAGAAACTTTAAGAGGAAAAAAAAAACATCTATTAAATACCCAACTAGACGGCTAAAGATTATATCGAACTGCCATAGGCAATTTAATACCATGGTGAACATCTCGGCTTATCAGTGGAAACAAATGTCACTACTGTATAAAAGAAAAAAGGAGGCTGATTGGGATTATAGGAGATACAATCAGGGTTCTAATTGGATATAAATTGATCATTGATTAGGTAACATATATATATTATGAGGCACTAGCTGGCAGGATTAAAGGCAGTGTGTATGTGTTGGCTAAGTTCCTCACATGGTAAAAAACTTCAGAGTTTCTGTGGGGAAAACAAACTTTTCTTGTTTTCTCAGAATATTTATCTGGGGCCAGGAACTCTTTATACTTTAGGAGACTTTATAGAGCTTTGGGTCTGATAAAGCCTCCATTCCTAGGCTGACATCTGCCCTGACTTGTTGTGCACAGTTCCTTATTTATGGGAGCTGACTAATGCTCCAGGATCACTCTCTCTTGCTTTCTCTGATGTTGGAATTGGAGTCTGCTGGTGAGTGAAAAGGGTGACTGCTGACAGAATATGAAAAAGGTACATGTGCTGTATGTTTACTTTGGGGAATACATTAAAGGACACCAAACTGACTGGAGTTTGGTTATAGTTTGAACATTGCTTTGAACTTGCTGCACAAAGCATGTATGTTCAACATAGGGGGGTCATAATTGTCTGTAAAGGTGGCATCTGGCACAAAGCAAGAAAGGGAAGAGCAATGTGTGGTCCACCAGGAAAAAAGTTTTCAAGGCAAGGCTTGGCAGGAGAAGGGGATTATTACTTTTTAGAAGAGGTAGAGTTCCAGATTTTGAGGCCACGAAACATTAAAGGTCTTAAATCCGATGCATGGGCCAAAAGAGGTACCCAAAGAAGGACTTCCCTCGGTATTCTAACACAGTTAGAGACCTTTAATAGGACCCAAAGTCATCAGTTATTTTTGCCATGGAGTTAGGAGAACTGAGAAATGTTCACTGCTTTGTGGTTTCCATCCTAACAGCACTCATATGTCCTATCTAGAATAGGTAAAGCAATACCCAAGAATGTACAATATACTGTAGGAGATGGAATTTAATAAAAGGTAGTCACATTCTTTGGAAAGACTGGAGTAGGAAGTGGGGAGTTGTACATCTAACAAGGTCAAACCAAAAATGAGATATTGAATTGGATATGGGAAAATGGTAATTGGGAAAAGAAGATTTCCATAGGCACTGGCTTGGTGTGGTCTACCTTAAGGTCATAGAAGGAAGCAAATTGTTTGTATGATACATTAAACAAACCAGAATTGTACATATATATAGGGATATAATTTGTACAACAGTCAGATAAAACAAACGTATATCTCTTACATATTTCTCTTCACAGTACAAATCGCATAGATTAACTTATAACTACTCGGCAGGAGTTAGATATCCGGTGTGTCTCAGTATTTTTTAGGAAAGCAAATTGTTTGAGTATGTGGCATAACATGTAGGTTAGCTATGGTTATCAGATAGACAACAATTTTAATATTTGAGAACAATCATTAAGTTTCCAACGGAAAATAATTGCAAATGGGGAGAATTGGCAACCCTCTCATATACCTTCTATAATTATAACCTTTGGAAATGGAAACTCGCATACCGAGCAATGGTTGAGGTGGTGGAGTCCAAACTTCATACTTAGGCTCAAATGGGCTAACCAAAGCCCTATTTCTGCAGTGCGTATTTTAGACACTTTATAAATATCAAGAAAAAACAAGGAGCCAGGAATCTTGCAATGGTGATATTAGGGACATAACCCTTCAACATATATCATTAGTGTGATGTACTTGCTCAAAAACTAGATTGCTCATTTTCATTAACAGATTGTAAGTACCCAACATATTGAATAAGTATTTTAAGATCTGTATTTAACAAAGAAATGTGTTTCATGTATTTCTGCAATAGATATTATTATCACAGTAATATGGGCATGTAGAGAATGGGTTACAATTTTTCATTTCTTACTGCAGTTTTACTTTATTAGAGAAAAAATTAAAACCTTTGACCCCAACATCTGACAAACCAAATGTTGAGAAGCCAATGCCATATTCACACACATTTGTCTGCTGGATGACTTGGAAAAAATCTGTTTCTAAAAACAGATCTACAAATCACAGTCCTACATTTTACTTAAACAGCAATCTTGTGAAGCACCATCCTGTCTTCATGATTAAGCAGCGTTGTTTATTTTATATGTTTGGTTTTTTTTCTTGCCGTTGTCAGGCTCAGCTCATCTGGAAAGTCTCACCTCCTAAAATATGTTGACAAGTGATCTTTTGATGTTATCCAAAGAGTTCTTTAAATAAATATATTTATTGCCCGTTTCGCCTTTGCAATCTTTATGTATTTGTTTAGAGGTAAAAAGAAAAACGTTCATATCTCACTAGCTACATTTGTTATGCCTGCCATAATGCCAAACGCGGGTGGTGCTTTGTAGCTTCTTAGAGTAATGTAATGTAGAAATAGTAAATAGTGCTGTTGTAAATATCGGCGGTATGATTAGAAGGCTTTGAAAAGAAGACCCCTCTTTAGGTAAATAATTTTTATTATATCATATAGAATAGCTACAAAGTTACTTAGGCAATAATTCTGAGCTTCAAGCTGATAACAAAATACACAAATGAATCCTTTATTTATTTATTATTATTAATTATATTATTATTATGATTAATAATATTATTAAACAGGATTTATATAGCGCCAACATATTACGCAGCTCTGTACAATAAATAGGGGTTGCAAATCACAGACTAATACAGACAGTGACACAGGAGGAGGAGAGGACCCTGCCCCGAAGAGCTTACAATCTAGTAGGTGGGGGGATTTACACACAATAGGAGGGGGATATGTAGTGGTGGGAAGTAGTGATGGTTTCAGAAGACAGAAGAAGATGGGTAGGCAAGTTTGAAAAAATGGGTTTTGAGCACTCTTTTAAATGAGCAGAAAGTGGGGCAGCTGTAGAGAAGACTTGTATCCATGCGTGTGATGAGGTTATGAGTGAGGAAGTCATTATTAGGTCATTGGAGGAGCGGAGAGAGCGTCTGGGGGAGTATTTTTTTACCAGGTCATGTATTCATCAATACATTATTTTTTACTGAAACTAGTGGAATATTCTGTATTTGACTTAGCACTGGTGAGCTGGATGGCTGGCTCAGTGGTTAGCACTCTGGCCTTTGCAGTGCTAAGTCCCAGGTTCGTATCTTGGCGTTCTGGTTTTCTCCTACTTATAGACATATGACTATAGTAGGAAAATTATACTGGGAGCTCTGTGAGGGACAGTTGGTGATATGACTATGGTCTTTGTAAAGTGCTGCATAATATGCTGGCACTGTGTAAATCTAAGTAATTAAGAGAGGAAGAGCAGGACAGACTTAGGAGTTAAACAGATGTAGTAGGGAGTTCATTTCATCCGTTTCCTGTTGGACTTTTAGTGTCATTTGTGGACAGCTGCAACGTTCTGCCATGGGCTCAACTGTGCTCCCAATGGCTTCCTTTCAAGTCAATGTTTGCACTAGGCTGTGACTGCCGCAGAAGTTTGTGACACAGTTCTAAAAGGGAAAAGTGAAGATTTGTGCCACGTGTGCTGATAGGGGGAGGTAAAAGAAAATCAATATATTTTATCTTCAGTTTACAACTGTAACACAGAAAATGGTGTCTACCACCTCTGAGTTGTGCAAAATTCAGAATTACCACTCATTTTCGCTTTTAACAATAAAGGGGCAAAGTAGATACTGATTAGATCACTGTGGTGTAATACCTAATAAGTGTGACACATGCCGTTTTGTTTGTGATTAAAATGTATGTGGGTGTACGGGCTCTAAAGCTTTTTTAGGGGTGCTTTGTTTTAATAATACATTGAACTTTAATGTGTAAACTTAATTGTATTGCTATCCCAAGGGGGCTAATAAACTTTTTATGTGATAGTGGTAGTAAGCCAATCCAGACATGTTTAACATAGACATAGGTGAATACACTAATAAAAATGTTTATACAGAAGGGCAGACTTGTTGGATTTTTTTCAGCCTTCCAAGTTTTTACTTCCATTTTCTGTATGTAAAGTTTAAGCAGTTGTGCTATGTGAATATTTTTAGCTATGAAATACATATTAGACTGCTTGCCTGTCATTGACTTGAACCCACCCACACATATAAAACACCAATCCAAAGAAAAGTATTTTTTCAAATTGATTTTTAGCTGTGCTATTACATTGTCGCACTCCCATGTGGGCTATTGATTAAGACTACACATGGCCATTTTGACACAGAGTACATAGCCATGACCCACTGGTATAACCTTTGGAAACCCCTGAGAAATGCTATGCAGCCATCGCTGGAGTGCATGTAGGCAAAAAATGGCTTCAAATTAACTATAGGAGATCAGCAGCTCTGAAATTATTTAATATTAATATGATTATTTTTAATAATAAACAGGATTTATATACTGCCAACATATTACTTAGTGCTGTACATTATATAGGGGTTACAAATACCAGATAGATACAGACAGGTGGAGTAGAGGACCCTGCCCCGAGGAGCTTACAGTCTAAGAGGTAGGGGGACTGATTCACATGCATTAAAGAGTATTTATTAATTATTTTTTAATTGTCCATATTACACATTGATTTAGGAAAATAAATGTTATTCATATAGGACTTACATCTGTTTTAAAAAATGGATGCAATATCAACACACATTGTGGATGATTGGATTCATACCTGGTGCTGACACAGGTATGATTTTAAAATGTATAATGTTTTTGGAAGGAATGCAAAAGCATTAATATTTATGGTAAAATCTTTAATCCAAACACTATATGTGCTTTGGAAGTCTTAGGTCCAATTCACATCTGTTCTGTGTGGCATTGCACATGTTATCACTGGAAAATTACCTGTACAGACCTGCATTGCAAGGTATGGTAAGGCAATTACTATGTATTTTGATGCACTGGTAAAAAAAAACATTAAAAAAACAAAATGCATGCACATTTTTTCTTCCTTGTCCATGCAGTAAGCATGCCACTCACATACAATCAATGGGCAATGAATGGCTCCGCAGTGCTCAATATACTGCAGATGTGAACCAGGCCTTAGTCACTGAGAATAGAGAGTGTTTAGTACAGAAAGTTCATTCTACATATAGGTTAAGTGTCTCTAATTATGCAGCACTTGCAGACTTCTTCCTTGATATTTATATCTGTGAATCAGTAAGGTGTAATTAGGACTAATTATGTGTACATAATGAGTAACTGCAATCCATAGACATAAGTTACAGGCTCAGTGAGCAGAACCTGACGGCCACATTGTCATTACACAGAGGAATAAGGCTGTTCTACCTGTGACACACAACTGCAATTAACTTATTTCAAGCAATATTGGAGCAGATTAGTGAATCACTCATCACAGTCTAATTTTCTTTTTTTTTTCTTTGCTATTTAAAAGGTGCACAGCAATCAGACATGAAAAGTCAGTGTATACTCGGACTCCAAGGAAACAGACCGTCTGCTATGCGGCTATCTTTTTATCCAGGAGCGCATCTCATGCACTCTGATGGGTCTATCCTGCACAAAATACTCTTGAATGTCAGAATACCTGGAATGGCTCTAATGAAGCCAATTAAATGCAGGCTTTGCCCTCCCAGGCTTCACACTGGATAGAGACTAAAGTTTAATATATTTCTATTTTGCCCTACCTGGTCCCTGCTTTCTCCCTTCATCAACATGCTAATGACACTCTTAAATAAAACCTTTTTGTATACATTACTATCTTTATCTTCTCCGTGCAACACGGGCAGATTATGGTGCTCAGGTTCTCAGTATTCACAATACAAAGTCACAATGACAGCTCAGGTTCTTGTGCATTCACACACATTTTGGTATAACACATGGCCGTCGTATGTGTTACAACGTAAACAATGGCCCTTATTTGGAGCTTAGATAAGTCTATTCAACATTTTTTCAACTTATTAGCTGCAAAGGCCTGAGAGAAAGGTTTAATGCACACTGGATATTTATTTAAACAACATGACTTCTGTAAGGTTATTATTGTTGTTTGTATGTCATCTAGGTAGATCTACTGTCACGGATAACAGGGAGGGGAGAGAAACAGAAAGGTAATACAAAGGACTAGGCCTCCAATGGCTAGGGAAAAGGGAATGGTCCCCCCTTACAGACACCTTAACCTAGCCCTGATTCCTAACAGTATGAACCCCTGATGGTGGGAATACTCATACACAGGAACCTAGGCCATACTAGCCCTGAATAGCCCTAGGAGTAGTGACTGGGCTTGATACTACTGGTTCCTTCCCTGATGAAAGACCCAATGTCTCCCTGAGGCCTAGTAACAACCAAAGAACAACAAAACACCAAAAGTAGTTCAACTTATCTTAATAGCAAATAGAGAAGCAGGAACTCTGGAGAGGACAACACACCAGCTCTTCACATCCCAGAAGTGAAAATCAACCGCACAGCATGAAGTGTGAGGTCAGACTAAATGGAGGAGCAGTAATGACCACCAGCTGCAGCTGATACAGGAGGTGTGGTCATTACAAACAACAACACAGAAACAAGTAAAAACAAGAGACTTTTAGATAACCTCACGTGTAGCTTGTCTCACAGATCTTCTAACCTCAGTCACGGAAGGGACCGTGACATCTACCGCAGGAATACAGGTGACCAATAAGACCAAAATTGATAGAAAAAACAAAATGTTTTAGTTGTCACTGGAACAAGAAAGAGGGTAAATCCTCCAATGGATACATCTGTTCTGGGAACAACTAACTATGAGAGTATTTCCACTCATTTTCGCAGAGATTTCTACTCATCTCCTGTTTGGTCTTCAGGACATGGCTGAAAGGATTTCCACACCAAGGGTAAAAGAAATATAAACAGGCAGATGGATTTTCATCTTTTTCTAAGATATATCTACAGTTAAAATGCAAATGTTTCATTATAAATACACATTAAAGCCTATCTTTTTCACAAAATCAAGAATTTACCCACCACTCTCTTCCATTTCCCATTAACTCATCCCACAGGAACCAAACATTTCTTACCTTGTGACCTAAAATACTCCCCTAAAATCACTGTCCAGGTATCATGACACATCATTACCATGGGTGTTCTGTTCCATTCAGTAAAAGTACCTTCATCAAACAAGAAATGTCTGTGTAAAGCTGCGTACACACTTCCAATTTTTATCGTTGGAAATGAACGACGAACGAACGATGAACGATAGATCGTTCGTAAAAAAAGTAACCAACGACGCCGACGAACAAGGATAGTCGTTGGAAATGAACGACCGGACCGGCGGATCGGATTGGACGACGATCGTTGACCATCTATCGCGTGTCGTTCATTGATCGTCCATGGTCTGAGCATGCGCGGTGAACGAACGTTCGCTCACTTCCTGTGGTGCACGTCACTTCCTGTATCGTTCAAACGATCGCATCTATCGTGTGTACAATATCTGCGAACGATCGTGTCGTTATCTGTATGTACAGGATCGGTGCTATACGATCGTTCGCTAGTATCTAGCAGGATCGTTCGTCGTTTGTTTACCAACGATAATAATTGGAAGTGTGTACGTAGCTTTACTGTGTTAGTGTCCACTTTCCAGTTGGCTATGGGGCTACCCAAGGATACATTTCTGAGCCCTATTCTAGGTACATTTCCTGCCCCCCTTTTTCTGTTTGAAAGGTCAAGCTTTGCAAAAGTGAAGTTTTTTTATGATCAGGGCATGGTGCAGAAGTACCCCTTGTACCCTGTAATGACAGTTTGGGACTGTCTATCAGGTCTATGAGATAGGTAGCCCAACAACTTGCACAGCAGCCTGACAACACTGCTGCTAATTCCAAGGCTGTAGTTTAGTGTTGTCTACCTGCAACAGAAAGCACTGCTACTGGTAGCATCTCCGAGACTTTACAACTGTGAAGCATACTCTACTTTGGCCAACAAAGGTGCTATCCAATGGCCTTTGCTGAATGGAAGGCACAATGGATACCCATAAGATAGCTAGATTGGCTGAGCCTTAGAAAAAAACATTGGAGAAGCCTGCCTAACACCTTGGTACTGCTACTGCCAAAATGTTAATCTTTTAGGAATTTGCAATCTTTTATAAAATACCGAAAATGCACAGACTATGCATACAAATTGTCAGGTACCATTAGGCCTAATTGTAGAAATAAATGCCACATATAGCAATAAAAGTGACTGGAGATTAAAAGAGCATTTTTTACAAGGTAACAGTATAAATAGCTATTTTAATTATGTATTCTAAATACGCCGGTTAATTTGATTCTATTCTGCTTTGTTGTTCAGGTTAGGTAGATGTGCCCGGCTTAATTGCGTTCCATTGATTTTTTTTCTTTTTTTTTTTGCCTGTGCAAAGTACGCTTTTGTTGCTATAATGAAACTTTTGTTTCATCACACTCTTCTCTATTGTCCCTGGTGTTCCCGGCATTTACCACTCAGAGACCGAACAAAACCTCTTTTTAACTACGAAACAAGCACAAAGCTTTGCAGAATCCTTACCATTGACTTTCTACTAATCAATGCGTTAAATGATGTAATTATCATACAGCATTTCCTTCAATTTAAACCATTTGAAACAATAATGGCTTTGTATCAAATTAAAATAGAATTAGGAAAAAAGTAAAAAATCTTGACTAATACAACACCCACTAGGGGTATAAGAAAACCATTTGGATTCCATCATGGCCAAGCCTCATGACCTGCATTTTATTTGTTATCAGAACATTTTTATTTGTGCAAGAAAAACACAAGTGAATAACCTCATACCCTTCCCACACCCCTGCGAAATCTGGTACCCTTAACATACAGGGTAATAAATATTTTTTTGTTGGGTCCAATAGTACAGTAAATGACAGGTATTGTCATATTACAAGTGGAAGTGGAATCTATCCAGAATACTCAATCTTGTTGGTAGTATAGCCAAAAGTAGTAAATCATTTCAAATAAATAGAGGATTGAAGCTCCTGTAAGTAAGCTGAAGTTGGTGATATATATATATATATATATATATATATATATATATATGTTATATATAATTAGTGGAATAAATACAGATCTACGAAGGATGGTTGTAGTCGAAGGATTATTTAATTGTATGTAGTTGTGGATAGGCCTTTCACGTTTTTTGTGGGGAATCAAAATTCAACAAGATAATAGGGAGGCCTGCAGATAGACTCACTGAGCGGGGAAGGAGATCAGGGAGGGGGGCTACCTTAAGGCAAGAATACCTGCCAATGTTCCAAATCTGCAATAGTAATTGATGAGACTCTCCCTATCCTTGCTGATCCCATCCTAGCTCACCCTCTCTATTCTCTTAGATTGTAAGCTCCTTTGGGCAGGGTCCTCCCTTCCTCCTGGTTCATTGTTTGTATGTATCTGTCATTTGCAACACCTATTAGATGTACAGCACCGCGTAATATGTTGGCACTACATAAACACAGCTTTATAAAAACAATAATAATTCTAACTACCCCTTCTATCTGGTCTACCCTTAACCCCCCTAGTGGTATTCCCCAGTGTGGCTCAGGGTAAAAAATGCATGCAAAAAGCGGTAATCCCGAGTCACACTCGAGGTTTCTAAAAACAATAAAAAAAAAACATATATCCTGTTCTTTTGGTGTCCTCTGGCATCCTGCTCGTCCGTCCAGGTCCTCGGACTGCGTCCTCTTCCTCCGATCCCTAGCCGGTGAATGCATTGACGTTCCCCAGGGTTTCCCGATATATGTATATATTTATTCATATATATATATATATATATATATATATATATATTTATTTATTACATGCTACTGAACAGTTATTTTACAGGTTTTTCTATTTTTGCACCTTTTTTTACCAGATGTTTTTTTTTAAAGTTTATTAATACATTTAATAAATTTATTAAATATTGGACATATTTCGGTACCCTTTTTGCATGAAAATATGGACAGAATTAGAATGCCAGGGGGGTTAATCTCTATATCACAGCACTTTATACCATAGTACAATATGAGCGTGGCCAACTGTGAGTCTTGGTTTGGTCAAGGTTTAAATGCTCAATCAGTTGAGTTCATCCAGCTGCATAGTCTAAATTTGCTGATTGTTTTGAGGTCTTTGAAAGTATTTAGAGTGGTCCAATCTATTCTGTACAAGTTAGACATGACAAGAAATTTTTATCTATTACGTTTTTTACTACCTTGGTAAAAAGACCAGCAAATAATTTAAGCATATATGGAAAGCCTAGTTTTGCTATATGCTGAATAAACAATAAAGATCTTATCCTGAATTTCTGTTTTACTTGGGCTTAAAGCAGACTCATCATTAAACGATGATGTAAACTGCCATTGCCATACTAATTCTAAAAAATGCAAGATACTTGCATGTACAGCTAATTTCTTGATTTTAGTGGTGTTACTCATACACCGGGGCAAGCAGGCAGATAATGGTGTGCCAAGTTGTGCTCCAATTATCTGAACACCTGAGCTGCATTCTCATTATGCAGAAGATCAAAACACCAAACAAACAAGCAGGTTTTTTTTTGGAACAAGGTCTAAAATTGCATTTTACATAATCTCCTAGTGAAAGGTCAAATTTATTAAAAAGTACATGTATTAAAAAGTCTGTAAAATTATCTATTCTGAAATAGGTTTTGCAGCTGAAGGCTGGCTGCAGGTGAATAGCGAGACCCATAGTTTATTGGTACATGGTACTAAACCTCTGCAGTGCAAGGATATTCATTTTTTAGGTGTCCAGTAGGTTTTTTATTTGTAGAGAAATCCATGGAAAGTTTGCTGATAAAGTTTTCCAATAAAAACTGAAAATCTACAAATCTATAGCAGAGTAGTAGTCGGTTCTGACTCATATTGGAGCCGTTCAATGCTTACATTGTAACCCTGAATCTGAGCAATCAAAGTTCCAATCCAACATATACAATGTACTTTACTTGTCATTGACAGGTGTAGGATGGCTCAGCCAATCTGGGTATTAGACATTGATAGCTATCATCATCTGGCGGCCGGGTTGACCAAGCTGTACTATATCTGTATTAAAAAAAATACCAAATCGGGTCAGATTTCTCAACTGATCTGACTCTATTCTTAGCAGGTCTACTAAAGGGTCATTTTATTGACTAAGCATACTCATGACATAGGATCTGTCATTCTCCCACTGCCTTGTTTGTAGAATCAAAAGTGGCCTGGAGGCATTTGCCCCATGTTTCACCTTACCAGCCCTCATGTATTAACATACTATTTTGAAAAATTCAATAAACATAACAAGCCTTTAGTGACTATTTAGGCTTTATAAAGGTTGCACTATGCAGAAAACTAAATAAAACAAAAACAAAGATAAAAAAAATGTATAATATTGCATTTTATTTAATGAACTAATGTATCTAATAACTTTTTCAAATGTTTTACATGTTTAAAAGCCTCATGCAACTCTTTGCAGCTTTCAAATTAATATCAGATGACCCTGCCATGAAAGCATGGAGTTACTGCACATTTATGGAGAGGTTTCAGGGCAGGATTTCCCACAAGCTGACCCAGACCATGACCTAAGGTTGCATTTCTACTGCTATGACAGCAGTAATATTGTCATTATATTACATAAAAGTGCTTAGCCTAAGGCTATGTACACACAGGGCTAATATAGAACATGAATCTGTCGTGTGTACAGCGCTCGTCGTCTGTCCTTCTAACGACCGTCCTGTTGGATCCACTGACGTCAAACGAGGAACGATCAAAATGAAAGTGAAGGAGAGAGAGCACAGTGGGGTGCCACTCCGTCTTTCTCCCCCCTCCCCTCTCCATAGAACAGAATGACATGTACAGCGCTCGTTTATGCATCGTGCAGTCATTTGTTGTTGGAAAGATCGTGAAAGATAGCGAAGGCTATCCTTTCTACCTGTAAGATTATCCATTCTATCTGATGTAACCTGAATCCCTATGTCTTAGCACTATATATCATAGTATAGTAGGACAAGACATAGGGTGTCTTGTTAGCTTATGCATGATGAACTGGGGAAGTGGAGCACTTGTTAAAATGCACACACATGAGACACACATGCTTGGAACAGGTCATAAAATGTCACTTCTAAATGTTATTACCATTAGATTCATCAGGGTATATAGGTGTTTTAGGGGTTCAGTAGGCTCTCTCCCTTATTCATCTTGGCCCTCAGCCAGTCTAAGGATTTAAACTAAAGGAAATACTTGATATTTTCTTTTATTACAATGCTCCTTGCACCTTGATGAAGTAGCCAAGAGTGTAGTGAATGTTGGTGATCTAACCATACCACTTTACTATCTATGTAACTTTTCAGCTTCATTATCCATATTTACTGCAAATCTTTGAAGATCTCCAGTAAGATTAATAGCTCTCAGTGTTGCATAGTAAACACTACCAACCAACTAATGGCAAAATGGCCAAACATCAGAAAACGCCTACATGCCGGCATTATCAAAGTGTAAACGGTTTGATAAGACCACATTAACACTTTGCAATGCTTCACTGCATTTGGTATCCAGTCATTATATCCTTTTATTATACAAGCTTACTGGATTTACTACTAATAGTTAGGAAATAGATCAGAAAATTGTACTTTATAACAATAATAATGTTTTTTACTAATAGCACAGTATAATATATGTAATATATATAAAGCGTCAAAAGCAATATGGCTGCACAGTGGTTAAAAGTACAGCAGACATTTATTGCATAGCACAGAAAATAATATCTTGAATTTAGGAGACGTGGATAAGATCGGTAAAGTTAGTAACCTCATATTCTTTCTCTGATCCCATCATGAGATCACACAAATATCTCTGTCCAATTTTCAGAGGGTTTAGAAACTCATATCAGGAAAGATAGCAGAAGCAGCGGGAGATTCACACTGGGGTGTGTGGCTCCAGAGCGGACTCTGCCTTGGGACCTGGGGGGGAACCACTAAATCAGTGCATGCTTGTCAACAGCTCCATGCTCTAGGAATTACTCAAGCAAAGATAACAAATGGCCATCATTGTGGAGCCAAAAACCTGTGATTATAATTATCACATCCCCAGTGACCTTGCATAAACTTTAATCCCTCTCCAATGGAGCATTTAAATAGCCTGCATCTACCGGCAGGAACCGTGGAAATATAGAAGGTTAAAAAAAATACTCAATCCCCGCTGGCGTTTTATGTGGTTTTCAAAGACTGCTACATGTAAACAAGCGACACTGTTAACGGGAATGCGGGAGAGGTGCAGACTCAAAAAACCTTGAGGGTAGACATTTATAGGTCTCAATGTAAATTTTTGTAACAGCCCAATAAAATTATAAAGTGACGACTATACTGGCCATAAGATACTTATGGGTCTATGTATAGGACAGAACCATATTTTTATCTGGCTATCTTTGTGTATGACTGACAGGTGATGATAAAAGGGATGTGAGGGTTTGATTCACAAGACTTACTGTAGACTCAGTATTAATTAGCTGTCTTTGCATTAAAATATGAAATAAAGTCTAGCTAACCCCAAAATTTGAAGACAAACATTTTACTCTATCTGTAGTACATTTACATTTGTATTACCATATAAACTCAAATTAAAACCAAATATTCATAGGAAAACTATTTGGACTTGAGTATAAACCTAGGGCATAAAATGGGGCAAGCACTGCTGTCATTCAAAACAGTAATCAATAGAAATACCAAAAAAATGATAGTGAATAAATGCATTCACTGTGTCTTATTTGCTAAACATTTATACAAAATGGGAATTAAATAAAATCACATGAGCTCAGTCTGTTTATGTTTTATCCCCTTTATTACAGAAAAAAAGTACTTTGTACTTTAAAGCTGGTTTTATTGGGTCATGTACTCTTAAATTAACTTTTGTGCATTATTGTTGGCTACCAGTAGATGGCATTGTGTCTTTGTGTTACGTGTGTAACAAACTCAGTCTAAGTAACAGAAGATTTTATTACACTGCACATAAGAACATATCGCCCTCTAGTGCTGTGAACTAAGTATAAACCAATTTTTTTAATGTTTTTTTCAGGGCAAAATATGTTTTTTTATGCTTGATTATGTATAGTATGTTTGAAACTTTACAAATTCCAAAACCTATTGTGTAGCTGTGCACATATGCAGCCTCAATGAACTCATGTTTTTTCATTTCTAGTTAATATTTAATGTACAGCGCTGCGTAATATGTTGGCGCTATATAAATCCTGTTTATTAATAATAATAATAATAGATGTCCTAACCATACATTTCCTGTCATGAAATGTTTCTTGCCTTTTCATGACAACACGATTTCCACTGTAACACAGGAATGCTGGGAGATGTAGTCTGGCATGTTATTATTTCTTCTTTGGGTGTCACATGGTCACATATCAAAACCTTTGCACTAGTTGAGGAAATAGCTGTAATACAATTTCCAAAATGTTGGCTGCGTACAGGCGTCAAATTTTTGTCGCTGTAAACAATGTTTTACGACGGTTTCCAGTGACAGATGTACGATCAAGTGATGTACACACAGGACCCATTTTGTTATATGGAGAAGGGAGGACGAGCCAGCAGCAGCAGCTTACTGTGCACATACCCTTAATTTGTATAGCAGTCATTCCCAATCTGTCGTTCATAGATTCATACAGATCCATGAACAAAGTCATCATCTGATGTTTGTACATAGTCTTATACACAGTTGTGTTCCTTGTTAATGCCTAGTGATTGCCCATTGAGGCCCAAGCACTGTATCATGGGAGAAGGCAGGGAAGGTCATTTATTCCACTATTTAGACACAGAAGTTCTTTGCAATTTCAAGGGTCAGATCAATGAAATAGAAAGGGAGCAAGGCAAAGGTAAATATAAAGGAAAATGGGCAAAGTTACAGGTTCCCCTTAAAGCCCCACTTTGGCTTGGGCCGTACCCACCCTGGTGGAGCACCGCCATTTTTCCAGGTGTCATTTATCCAGTTTAGTGACAACACAGATCCTCTTAGATATTTTATTTCCATGGCGGTAAATGGAACTTGAATGCTCCAGAGAATGACACCATGATGTGGCATGGCATCCCACTGTGCAGCATTCTCCTGTGAGTATGAGGGGTGGGGGATTTATAATATTAGAATTTTTTTTATTTATATAAAATTAATAATTGTAAGGAAACAAAGGAGAGGGGTTTTACGGCTGCTTATGATTCAAAATATTTTTTATATAAGTGAAGCCTAATACAGGTGAGAATATACATCAAATGGTAGTTGTTTACATCTGTTTCCCATTAGATAGTCATGGGATAGATGATGCTGGACCATACAAAGAGCACCTATACTAGGTATTAAACATACGCTGTATCGCAGGTATTCAAAAAGAACATCTCGTTACCTGGCGCGTTTCACCTTGTAGGCGTCCTTAGGAGTATGCAACAGTTGTATGTTTTTTTTAAGGAGAAATATACCAGACTTAATAGCTGTATGATGTATTATAAGCAAGGGACTAGTGGGTACATATAGATGTATATGACATAAAAAGCCAGGGTGACCCAAGTCCAGTCCAGGTATTGCAAAGGAGCAGCGTTTTTGCTTCATAGAAGACTGGAGGGCCCGTCTAGTCCTTGCCACCACCCCCTTATTCTTATATAAGCTCAGTTTATAAAAGGGTGGTTTCCCACACCCAATATAGGGGCATTTTCCACCCAATAAAAGCACAGTTTTTTTAAACATTTCATTAACGCAATAGTTAAACTGGAAAAGGAGCAGCCAACAGGACTGGAGTAAATTAACAGGACTAGTAAATTAGCGTGGGAGCTTATCCAATGAATATAACAGCAAAAGCTGCTTTCAATTAAACTCTGGAATAAGCAAATATTATCTAAAAACATGTATTTTACTTGACTTTTGGTGTATTTTGTGCTCTGTAACGTAACTCAGTGTTAAAAATTACCTACATTTATTGCAGGAGCACTCTGTAATAAAGACAAGTCAGTCCTGTTCTCTCCCTTGGGTGCAGGGTGATTGGTCTTGTCTCCGCCCCCTCTGTAGTTTTCTACAGGAAGCGTGTAATGGGTGGCCCTGCTGGGTCCCTCCCACAGCTCTGCAATGATAAAATGCACATAAAATGATATCTGGTTTTGCAACGTGGATTTATAACCTTTGTGGTTATCAAGGACTACATTTAAAGGTTACAAAGATTGCTGGGTGATCCACTTGGCATAGTTTAAGCTTTGTGTTATCCCCAGCATCCTCCCCAGTAATTCAAACTTGTTTTAGTTACGCCCACACCATAAACCCACAACAGTTTCTTTGTCAATGCTCTTATTTTTACAATAAATATAAAATAATCTGCACCCGCTTGAATCGACCTGTCAAGTATTCTACAGCGGAAACTCCGTACTGTTAAAATAGTCTTAAAGATCGCTTAAATTTGAAATGAAATTACAAATACCCGATAAGAATCTTATGGCACCAGGATCCCCCAAGAGCCACCAACTCCAATTACAAAAACAATCCGGCCAAAAATACGAAACTTGTCAATGTCACATGCTCCCCCGGTATGTCATTGAAAATGCCTCTAAACTTTGTAAATTAATCAGCTGGCAACGCCAATCTTCTACGCCAAGCAACTGTGAACCTGCCTCTTCCCCGCTGAAAGGATTACATTGAAATCATATAATTGCAGGCTGCCATTCAGTCACCCTTGACAATAGATGGCTCGAAAATTGGAATGTTTTTTTTTTTTCTTCTTCTTTCTCTAGAACTCCGTTGCTTCTGAGACATGAAGAATAGAGAATGAGATGAGGCCTTTTAAATGACCTAAAATCTACATCTTTCAAACAAATGAGCAAAAAAAGAGCGCCATTGAAGCCCAAATCATTTTGTGTTAATCCTTGAGAACTCAAAGCATGAAGATAAAGGAAGAAGAAATGCAGGTTTCACTTTCCTCATTAAGGCACATTGACTTTCACCTAATCGCATGCAATTAAAATTTCTCCATGAGATTTCCTTATTGAAATAAGAAAGATAGCACGCTGCTGAACGCGGTGATAGATTTGACACGAGCGCGCTTCCTGGACAAACTGATTTATCATGTCTCATTCCGGCACAACTCTCTTGCCTACTCATTTCTCATCGTATTACGGTGAAGTTGTAATTAAAGAAGATCCTCCCCCGGCACAGCGCACGCCATCCCGGACACGATAAATTATAAATGTGCTGTCCTTTCATCCTGCTTAATTTAAAGGGGCCAGAGCCAAAAGAGCTTCGAGCCAAGCACCCATAACTCGCCTAATGATATTCACGCCCCACCGGTCAATGATCCAGAACAAAAATACATTTAAGGAAGGGCGTGAAGGAAATGAGGAAAACATCACTTGGTTGGGAAATATGCATTGCAGTAGTAAGAGAACAGACACTAAAATGTGGCATTTTTAGAAGCAAATATCTTAGAGTAGTAGATTTATCAAATTAAGGGCATTCAATAATTGGGTGAAGAACATTTGGAGAATCAAGTATAAAAATTTCCCAATCCCTGACCTACCAGCATTAAAGCATTCTCCTTCCTAAGAAGGTTTTTGCAGTGTTCTAAAGGTGATGGATAAGATTCGTAACCCTACTGGGTTTTGTTAAAGGTCTCCAGGGCTCTAAAAGCAATGTCCCATGTGACCACCCCAACAACCCAACAATCTATCCCTATTCTGGGCCACTAGGTTATTTGCCTTTGGCAAAGTTCCTCTTCCATGGCCCTGTTCTTTACATTTCAGATCCTGCCTTACCACCCCCACATATCAAACACAGTCTTAAGCAATAATTAAATAAATGATGCAAAAAAAGCAATTTCCGAACTCCAAAATTGGTGTTGCACCCAGCAATGTATTCTCCATTTGGCAAGCTTTGGTTTAAGAGGGTAACATATGACTATAAATATATGACTTACCTACCTAGCAGGCAGGATTTATTTCAGGTATGTGTAGGCAATATACGTCTGATTTTTTTGTAATGAAACCAGAATCATTTTTGCCCATTTTGGTACCATAAGCAAGACATCCCCTTTGCCCACCCTGCTCCTAACATAAAGTCCCCCAGTGGCCACACACGCTCATATACTACAAAGTTAAAAAGCTAACTTATTTGACAAATTTATTTAACTTCACTGCTTCAAGAACCGTGCCTACCTACCCTTCTCTCCAAAGCACTGTGGACTTGTCCTGACCCTCTTGTAGTGTATAACAAACCTGCCCAAAGGGGCTGCTGATTGCTGACATTACCAATGAGCACTGGATATTAGGTATAAGGCAGACCTAGGAATCAATCAATTCAGCTTATTGATATTACCTTTCCTCTTGCCTACATATTGCCCATTATTTAAGGGGTAACTCAGATCTCTCCCTGAGGCCTATGTTGCATATGTACTTCTGTTGTTGGTGACACTGTACCACTAACAGGGATTAATATGCAGGACAGCACAGAAAAATACTTCACCGAAGCATTGCTCCATTGCATCAAGTGAAATTGTGCAGCATTAAAATCAGGCAAGGTCCAACATTCACCCAGCCAGAGACTTGCAGACCCAAGTAAGTATTTTCACTGCACTTTATAGTGGTCCAGTCGCTCGCAAGTTGTAAACAGAATAGGATCACAGCTGTGAGATGAAATGTTTCAGAAAGGTAGAACAATTGTGGACTGTAGAATGGCATCACTACATGAAGTGCAATATGGAACAGTCCATAGATGACAAGTCAAATGAGTGAAAGATGAAATCTGATTGAGTGTTACTGATTACAAATGCTGGATTCAAAAATATCAAATATACAAATATACAGGGGTCCGTTTATTACTATTTTCACCCAAGATTCTCCAAACTTTTATCCATAGGTCACTCATTTTTCTAATAAAATCTTGGGTGAGGGTTGGATCATTCTTGTGTGAAAAAAATAATAAATAGGCCCAAGAAAATAAGAAAACAGAGAGACCAAGAAACTGTGACATATACCGATACTAATAGATAAATAGATTGATAGATCAAGAGAGATTTGTAACGTTTATTACATTCTGAGTATTAAATTAAATGGTTTTTGTAAGAACATTGTTCTTGCACATCATTCTTGCCTTGTACAGTAGCATTAATCTATCAATATTGGCATTTTCTTGATGTTTTCATGCTTCTTTTTTCTCATATATCTATAAAAGGTGAGCTCATTTCACAGACATAACACTTCTGCCACACATGGTTAAGTAAGTCATGGGTGGTCACACATTCAGTAAAGGTCAAATAAGCATTAAACCAGTGCACAGCTTCCACCAGCAGGATCTCGGCACACAAATGGTGATCAATGTTCTCGCCAACATTTTTAAATCTCCTATGGCCACTCTTAGCACACAAGCAAGAAATATCCTAGAGAAAGTGTCAATATCATGAAAATGCATTACAAATTATATAAAGCCACCCCCCATTTAATTTCAATTAAGGTAAAATTCCGGTTTCTGATAACCAAATTTCTAATCTTACCAATTTATTGACCGATCAACACAACATTAATGCATATGAGCGTATGCACCACAAGGTGAATTATTAAGGTATGCGGCACAATATGCTTATTTTTGAATGAGACCCAATGCAGGAGAAACTCCTCCTGCTCTGTTTTGTTTGTTCACTGAAGAACACCACAGTCCAAAACATCTTGTATACTGGTGCATTGTTTGCATGTATTTGGACTCTAAACACAATACATTCCATTGTGTTACTATATAGCAACCACCGACAGGATTACAAGTTCTTTTTTTTTATCATCTTTTAGGACTTTGTAACTTTTAGAGATTAGTTGGATCTCTGTGTATCATTTCCTGAAACTTTTTATATTATATATATAGTAAATTAATTAAGAGGTCCTAGAACACACAAACCGAACTAAACATCAACCCCTTCCCCCACCCCCTTCCAGGTGGGCAGGAATAGCATTGGTTTTGGAAAGGAGATCTGGCTGTTAGAGTAGCCAAGAACATCATAACATCACCTATACGTTCTTCTCATTACTTTGTGAATATTTGCAACTATTTAAAAATGGTTATAATGGTTAAAAATGGTTATTAATTTATATTGCTTGTTTTTTCCTTTGATGAACATTGATCACTTCAACTCATCACGGCACATTACATAGTAGGTTACATGGATGGCTACAATTTAAATCTTTGCTGCATACTAACAAATATGACAAATGCACACTATGCCTACCTGTCACCGTTGTCTGTGGGTTGTCCTGTCACACCATTCTGCCATTATGTATTATCCAGAATTATTATATTATAGTAATACTAATATTGGATATGTATATATATATATATATTTATTTATATGTATATTTGTGTGCGTGTGTTTGAGGCACTCAGGCTGAAGAAGCAACGTTTCCTTTTCAACTACACTGGCCTTTGCAGTGCTAGGTCCCAGGTTCGAATCTCGGCCAGGACACTATCTGCATGGAGTTTGCAGATTCTCACCCTGTCTGCGTGGGTTTCCTCCAGGTACTCCGCTTTCCTCCCACATCCCAAAAACATGCAGTGAGGTTAATTGGCTTCCTCCAAAAAATTGACTGTATAAATGACATATGACCATGGTAGGGACATTAGATTGTGGGCCCCTTTGAGGGACAGTTAGTGACACGACTTTGTACAGCTCTGCGGAATGTGATGACGCTATATGAATACTGTGTAATAATAATAATAATAATAACTGCGAAACGTGTCTTTCGGTCCTAAAGTATGGCTCACTTCTACTCGTATGCTTACAATTAAGATACTGTGGCTGTTATATGTAATCTGCGTGATTTATTTCAATCTGTAAATATGTAATGGAGGTGACTCTGTTGTAATGAACAAAACTAATAATAAAAATTATAAATTTTAAATATTATTCAAATGTTATTATTAAAAACCTTTTATAATCTATTTTTGTGATAGACATGTTTTGTAAAAATCTCTGTAAAATCCAAACTCAGTTTGCTATTCATACTTCGTAAAAGGGTTTGGCATCAACTGTATGCAATCTTGCATTATTACTATTGCTCTTCATTAAAGCACATGTGTTGGGTCCAGTATACAAATGATCATTCATATTCGAGTGAGTTTCCAATCACTTGCTATCACTAATAACTCATCAAAAGGACAAAATATTGTACTCATGTCTGCTATGTTTTGGGGCATCCAAGTGATTGTTGACTGATCTAATTTATATTTGGGTTGTGTGTACCCAGACTATATCCTTCCTTCAGTTTGAAGTGCCTACATGTATAGAAAGGGCACTCTATATATACAATTAATTTGACAACAAGCGCACAGGTTCATATACTGCTAGGGTGTACATATTTTTTCTTTATGCCGCATCTCTATAAGGAATAATAATATGGTTAATAATAATAATAATAATAATAGCAATAATATGACATTATTATTTATATGTTGTTGAATGTCTTAAAAGGAAAAAAGAAAATTTTACCAAAAAGTAAAATATATCTGAACCAACATAATACACTAACAGGAAACTAAGAGTGCAGATAAACAATGGATTATATATACAGTATCCATATAACAAGACAGTAGAAAACATTCTGCTGAAGTCACTTTTCAGTGGACATTGATATAGCTGTTCGGATATACTATGTACAGTGCAGCTAATATTCCTTATCTTTGAAAATTACATATAGATTCAGACCCGGGAGGGATACAATGGATGACCCAACCAAAAGCTGCATTAATGATTTCTAACTGGTAGGTTTCATAGACTGTACAGCAGATGAGGTAATAAACACACAGTGTGTTCCCATGATAAATACACTTGCCAAACTTACCCTTGGTGTTATGACCTCCATGGCACTGTTTAATACAGGAGCAATGAAATATCTGCCTGGTATATATGACCATGTCCTGCACATCACAATAGCTCCACTTAAGCTCAGTTTCTTTTATAAAGTCAACTATTTTAAGGTTCTAAAGGCTAAAGATGTGCTTTTGAGTGGGCAGTATAAAGAGGCAGCAAAATGAGCAATGATGAGGGAAGAGTTGGGGAATGTAGAGAGGAGTGCTGGAGGTCTTATGTTACCCACTGTCTTTTTTTTTTAACAACCAGTATGACATTTATTACGTTTTCTATGACTTGTACCTTAAAGTACAGCTGTGCCCAGACAAGAGTAATTAACATATTTGCTTATTGCTGTCATTCAGTAAAAAGGTCTTAAAACAAGCCATCACTGACCTGTCTAGCTGCTTGTACTGTGGAGTATTTCATCCTCAGAGATCGGTAATGATCACAACCCATGAGCTCATTTATAAAGAAGTGATGATTTGATAACAGATCATCATTTAATTGTTCTCCGGTTTTTCTATTTTATAATGCTAGGTGTATAAAGGTCTTTTTATGTTGGTAAAAAAATAAGTTTTGATTACCCATATTTACCCTCTAACTGCAGTTTCACACACTCCATTCACTTTAGCAATTAACTGATTGACATAACTTAAATGTGGCTTACACTGTCTATTAATCTAAATTCTGACCATGATCCTTCTTTTTACAAGGTGGTGAACACTGTTTGAAACAAAAGCCACTAATTTCTATTTTTGCCTATGGCATCCTCCATTATTACTCTTGCTGTCGATTGTATGATTCATGAACTGGTGATTATTCATAAGAAGTGAATCAAAACACAGTGCTGGTATTTTTTTGGCAAATGGATCGATTGCCCTTTTATAAATGGGTTCTATATACTGTGAACTCTAAAGTTATAGTTGGGTTCTGGCAACCTAGATGTCATTGTAGTGAACATTAAAACATGTATTTCTTCACAATTCCTATAGCTATGGAGATGAATGAGGGTATGAATAAATACATTTAAGTGCTTATTTAATATACTTTATTATGCATAGGCAGAACAATCCCTACTGTTAGATCTAATCTTTGTTCATTCTTATAAAGAGTTCACAAAGCCTTCTGGGGTGCACGTTATATAGCTACCAGGGGAAGTGCAATGGGCATTACTACAGATTGTCACTTAAATGACACCTATGCTGTGTCTGCTGGGGCTGCTGACATCACATTCATTATAGCTGCATAAAGGAACAGTCTCAGGACAGTGGGGGGCTAGCAAAAAAGTGGTCCTTCCAATACCATAAAAGGTCCAATTTAAAAAAAACTAACTGCATTGTGATATAACTATGCTTGTGCTTGTTACAATGCATTGCATTTAATTTAATAGTATATGTGTTAGATGCAAGCTCCTGGTGTGAATATGGCCTAAAATAGATTTAGCAGGGATTGCACACGTGGGTTTAAGGTATATGGCCAGCCTAAATCCTGCATTGCAAGGGATCCCAGGAAGACAACATAACACAGTTTTATAATAATACGGGTACTTATATTATTTGTATTATTTTTTATAATTTGAAAATAATAATAATGAACAAATGAATAATTTTAATGAATACA
Organism: Pyxicephalus adspersus; assembly: GCF_032062135.1. NCBI lineage: Eukaryota > Metazoa > Chordata > Amphibia > Anura > Pyxicephalidae > Pyxicephalus > Pyxicephalus adspersus. The sequence continues at coordinate 141,919,907 of NC_092860.1, forward strand.
TTCCAAACAGCAATTTGTTTTTTCTGTCCTTTTTCTTAAGCATGTTTTGTAAAGCAACCCCCTTCCCCTGGAGATGTTTCAGTGCACATGGTTCACTCACAGGTCAGACAACACGTATTCACCCAACCAAAACCAGAATGAAAAATAACTGCTAGATGACCATTAACTAACTGAACAAGTACATTAAACACATAAGACGTGATCATTTCTCTGGAGAGAATCTACAATGCAGAATCACAGCAATGGGCACAGGTAAAAAAAATTGCAGGGAACGGTTTACTTGTCATAAGACAATAAGCTAAATTGTTACTAATTTGTTCCCTTTACTCTCCAAACAAAATGAATAGGCAACTGAGGGGCAATTAGCATAACAAGAGGCATGCTGGCTCACCAGCAAGAGGGGCGGCTGTACTTGTGACTTGTCTTTAGGACAGATGGGTCAGAAAGACATTTTAAAGGATGCAAAGTACACATTTATAATACATAAGATTTTCTTTAAAAGTAAATGTCAAGCCTAAGTGATGAAAGCTTTACTGGACCTTGATTTTTTAGTTAAGTAGGGAAAGGCTGGAATGCCTATCAGCTTTTTTAGGCTGTGGTGGAAGATGGACAGCACCATGAATGACAGTCAGATACCAAAAATGTGACATATGTTTGGATTATTTCTTAATGTATTTATTTTAGATACTATTGTAACCATGTTCTGCAATCTGGAACAGATTTTACACAAAAAACTGGATACTGATTCTAATCCCCATGGCTTACAGTGGTAACAATTTCAAAGAGCACAGAGCATTAGAAGCCCTTATTCACATGCAAGCCATGTAGGACTGTTTTAGGGTGTTCCTCACCTATCTCCACAATTTTTTATGGTGATGACCCACTGACATGATAACCCTTCACAAGTCATGCTGCCATTGTCAAGGTCTATTGCTGCTTCACTTACCTATTCCAAAGCAAATCTTCATTTTCTAAAAGTTATTCTTTATTATATGTTATAAAAACCACCATGAGGCAGAGGTTTTTCGGTTTGGTTGCTTTTTGATGTATCCATTTCTTGCAAGGCCACCAAGGTGCCATGCATTTGTATTGCTATCATGGCTGTTATATTATCATTATATTACATAAAAGTGCCTAGCGTAGGGATGTTCTGCCCCCAATCATTAAAGTTCCCATCAGTGATCCCCCACTATCATCATGATTGCCTTTTTATATTCTCCTATTGAGCAATAGCTAGGGGAGAAAAAATAAAAAAATCCAGCCCTGGTTTTATCACTAAATTGTGATAGACTCGGCCCTATGCGTGGTGCTGCCTCATACAGAACTGCTGACTACAACATAAGCTTGCCAACCATCAACCACTTCAGTTTCACTTAAGGAAAAAATGAACTACTTTTTAACCTAATATAGACTTTATGCTTACATATTTTATCCTGTCATTGCAAATTATGTAGTGGGAAGTCCCTACAAGATTTCTCTAATTTACAAGTTGATCTTGTGACAAGTTGACCTAATGTGCAGTTTGATTGACCATCTACTTGGCAAAGGTATTATAAAGGTCAAGTACTGCCACGTAAAGAAAAATGAGTATTACTCCCCCCTGCTGATACCCATTAATATGTACCTTAATCTGCCATCTTGTGATTGTCTTCCCTGCTGGTTCTGTTTAAATGCCTGGGTCCACCTAGGCCACTCTGTGTGCCAGTTTTATATTAATTTTGTTACCACCCATCTTATCAAGTTCTTCAAGCCTGCATTGTAATTAAGATAGGATGTGGCCACTTAAGGCAAACTTGCTCACATACTAATACAGAAAATCAAAGTACTGTCAAAGAATGGTTTAGATTTTGGAATTCCTCGGTATTTCCCATCTGTTCCAGAAATCAGTGCTTCAGGTCTCATAGACCTCCGTGCTGGTGTCATGTCTCCATCCCTCTTCCTCTTCATCATTCAGAAACACGGGTCATAGGCTTTGCTTTGTGGATGGCCATAGGAGAGGTGGGCAGAGACATGACCCGAGCATTAGGCTCTACAATGTGTACATCCAGAGTTACCCAAAATACCAGCTGATGTACCAATCCCAACATCTAAACATCTGAAAGAAATGTAATATAGTCGGAACAGTGGATTGGAATGTTTACCGATGTAACTCTAGTAGGGTTATCAGGAACTAGAGCCTTATAGTAAGTATTGTGTGCTAGAAGCTTAATTTTTTAATAACCTACAGATTGCAGGGGGAGACAATATCCCTGTTGTTAAATAAAGCAATGGGAATACATATACATCATACAATCTTGGAGAGCAGAATCAGTGACTGTGAAAGATCTAAGGTGGTCTTTTGTTCTGGTGTGCTTTCTCTTCTAGAAATCTCCGATAATCACAATCTGGTTAAACACTCAGAAAAGAAAAAAAAATTTACGCTAGTTTTCATTCATTCTAGCTACATAAATGAGTTATTTTGCTAAACTCCTTGGAGGGAAGAGAAGAATATAACTTCAGTATATTCCAGCATAGAGTGTAAGGAAGTGGAAACATCTTGAAAGAGCAATTTGCAGTTTGTTGCCAGGAACTTAAGGTCTGTTTGAGTAAATTGATGATTATTTACTAGGTGCTGTGTGAATGAAGAGAGACAAGTGCCAGCTTTTATTAGAGTGAGTCTGGGACAAGGAAAGCATGTGTCCAGGGAGTTTACAGTGACTGTGAGATGCTGATACCCACTACAGTTTCTGATCCCGAAATACAGGTGAATCGTGTCTCACAAGATCTCAAAAATATAGGAATATTTATAGCCAATGCATTTTTTTCATATTGGAGGGCCTTTACCCTCCTTATTTGCCATTTGTGCTTTATTAGGAATATTTCCATTTACATTCTTCCTTGAAGACATAACAGACAATAGAAGAAAGTTCCTCTAAATTGAGTACAATGAACCCCTAAACAACTGCCACCAAAACAAGAGTTACCATTAAAGTTTTCTTCTTCATTCCTATAAGTTTTTTGACAATAAAAGAGACATGTAAAAAAAACATTTTCTCTGCTTATGGTGGCTTTTTGATATTTATGTATTTATTTATTTTGCGTATAATGCATGGCATTTGCACCATGCAGTATAGAGCCTATACTCAGGACTGGCAAGATTTGATCTAAATGCCAGGTACAAGATAATTTCCGTATTACATCATTATTGGCTGTCCAATGGCTCTAGAGCAGGGGTGTCAAACTCAAATACACAGAGGGCCAAAATTAAAAACTTAGACAAGATCGTGGGCCAACCATGAAATGTATTTAAAAAATGAAGGAAATTTTTCCTTCTCATGAGATATAAACCCTTTTCATATGGAAACAAAGAGGTTCTGCTTCAAATTCATTCTGGAAAAACTTATAATAGAGAAAGAGGCATAAAAGTTTTTTTTTTAATTTTATTTATGCCTCTTTCTCTATTTGTAGTTAAATGTCAATAGTAACCTTTTTGCACAGGCTAACAATAATAATAACAATATTCTGCTATGAAAATCCAACCATTCAAGTCCACGCCTTGGAGTAGCAAGGAAAAGTACAGCTGAGGGGGAGTGCTGGAAATGCCAGATGCGGCCAATGCGGAGCTAAATCTTATGAGTGGCCCGCCGCTGGAACTCCCTCTTCATTGAAATAGCATCACTACTAAATTTCCTGGCATTACTTGCGTCTATAGAACAGTCCAATGCGGGGCCACTCATAGGCAGAGAGCCCGCTGGTCTATAGACGTCAGTGATGACAGGAATTGTAGTAGCGGCGCTATTTCAATGCAGTGGTGGGCCAGCTGCAGTTCATATTTAGGATTCCTTTGGGGGCCAAAAAAAAGGACCTTGGGGGCCCGATTTGGCCCCCGGGCCAGAGCTTGACACCCCTGCTCTAGAGCAGTGTTTTTCAACTTTTTTGAGCCACGGCACATTTTTTTACATTGAAAAAATCCTGTGGCACACCACAAATCAAAAATGTTACAAAATGACACTCTGTAGCTAATTCTTTTGTCTCTAAGAGTAAACAAGAAAACTATGTTACCTACTGCCACCCACTGACATGGAAGAGTATTACATTACTCTGCCAGTCACTACAGCACAGACACTCGACAATGGTAATTGGATAATTTCCCACGGTACACCTAAAGATCCCTCATGGCACACTAGTGTGCCGCGGCACAGTGGTTGAAAATCACTGCTCTAGAGGATCATGGTGAACCTGGAAGACTTGGCAATGAAGATGGTGACTTCAGTGGATGCAGCAGGTTCCAGTGCTCAAAAAAATTTGGTGTATGCTTTAATCGGCAAGTATGCCTTATAATGTTGTACAGCTTTGTGATCTTAGGACTGGAAAACATTGATTTATTGTAATTTTATGTATTATTCACCCCAGCCCTTAGGTAATAATATTCATCGCTCTATAATATATAAATTGCTGTAATTACTATAATTGACATACCTTATTCTTATGTTTGACCTTAAAAGAAATCAGTACAAATTTGCTGATATTAACAAGCTAATTGTTTAAATAGCAAAAGTGTGTTTGCCTAATGAGGTATGTAATTCATAGACAAATCCTGATTTAGCTTTGTAGCTTCATCAATACTGTTGATCACCTATTGATAAGTCCATCTGTGCTATTACGCTTCTCTTGGTGTGAAATACGGCTCTATTGAAGGTTTTCCCAGTTCTCAGTAAAAATCCAGGCAGTAACAAATGACTTTCTTACTCCGTTAAAAGAAAAATTAGGTTAAAACATTTTAATAGATTGCTAATTAATGTCTAGTTAATATGGTGAAACTTTATTGCATACCCTAACCTAATTCTGCTTTATGGAGTGTGCTTCATTGTAGTGTCTCTGCTGAAACCTTTCAAAATGATGACTAATGAAAAGGTTCTTTCTTCAAGTTGCATTATTGTAATTAGCTATATTAAATCCTTTTTTATGTTGTTGATTTACTAAAGAAGTTCATATATATATATATATATCTACTGGATATATATCAGCAACCCAATAAAGGAAAAGTACATGCATCTCTATAAATATCACATACATCTCTATAAATTGCAACATTATAAAACTTAATACATTTTATTGTCACGTATTCAATGTTATGATCAGAAAAGTTGATCTTAAAAACAATCATACAATAGGATAATTATGTACTCATAAAATAATTCATACATAATTAAATACCAATCAATTTTTGTTGTTGGATTTTAACTATTTCAGTCTTAATCACCCGCCGCATTTCGCCTAACTTGGCTTCCTCAGGGGGACTATAGTAGGGACTGTGCAGTCTATATAAATCACACATTAAACTGATAAATTACATATTCTTAACCAGAGTATAATACATATGCCAAAGAGTATTATATCTATGTATCTATATACAGATAGAACAAAAGTAAAATTTATAATCTGAGCTTAGTACAGTATATGTTTGTTTATATCTATACACAGTGATACAAAAGTAATATAGTTTTGCATGAGTGTTCAAACATTATTTGACCAAAATATGTGTGCAATGAGATGTTAAGGTAAGTATCAGTAAAATGATCAAAAACCAAGATAAAGATAATCTACTATATTAAGGTAAGTAATTATAAAAGTATGGAAAACAATTTAATAGCGATCTCTAGATAGATTTTGGCTGTTATTAAGCCTAGTAAAGGATAAAACATATATGAATAGTTTAGTATAAATTATTGTCTATATATGATACAATTTATTGAATTTGTAAAGTCAAAGTTGTCAAAATAACTTACACTGCTGCAAATATTAAAGTATAGAAGAATCATTAAGGTTGGTAGTTACCAAGTAGTTAGGTGTGTTCCAAAAGTTCAAGGAAACATCTGGATGCCTATAGGTATTGCTTATAGACATACACCGGAGATTCCAGGTTGAAAGTTGACTAAAATAATTTGAATAAAGAAGGAAAAGGAGGGATGTCTACATGATAAATATATGGTAATGTTGTTGAAAGATGGTGCTGATAATGTAAAAGAATACCTTAGAGCGGCTGGGGTGTTCTCAAAGCAACATCAATGGTGCCAGTCTGTTCTGACACTTGGCATTAAAGCTTGTCTGTTTTTTATGCTTTCTATGCATTCCTTTAGGATCACCACTATAATGGGCAATTGAAACAAACCACAACTCTACAAATGTACCAGCCCAGCACATCAAACATGGGGCAGTCTGCATGGAAGAAGGGTTCCCCAAAAATCTGGTTTACTCCTCTCAAGCAATAATGCACCAGTCTCTTCATCACCTCCACAGGGAATGTTAGCAAGAGCAGGCTAATATACCACCTACCTGCTTGCAATGGAGGTCAAATAGGCTGTTGCCTTCTCCATGCTGAACTGTTTCACCGATCCCTGTGAGGATGGGGTGCTCAGTGAGGAATAGGGGACCTGTGCTCTTCCCTTTCTTGAGATCCCAACACTGGATAAGATGCTGTGGCCTACTCGTAACCTGTAAATATTATTGAAAATTTGATTCAACTATATTTTAACAGTGTGGGTGTATTTATTCATTTATTTTCTATATCTACATGAACATTAAACTGATTAGGTGTCTGAAGGCCCCCAAAACTAATTACCAAAAATAGAGCAAAAAACTACTTGCCTCCATTGGAAACAGGTACAGATACAGGTAGTCCCGGGGTTAAGGGCATCAACATACGGACGCCTCCTAGATACAAACGGGGCTTCCCTGCGTCCTGTGCAGGACAGAGGCTTGAAGGGGGTAGGGAGCAATTTGCATGACTTGCAGAAGAAATCTTTAACACAGCTGAGGTTGTGGGTGATCTTAAGAGTGGAGCTGATCTGTGACATCTTGTAACTTTTTTAATGACCAAGACAAACTCTGCAGTTGTTTATATTTGCATATCAAAGCACAGCTTGTTCCAGAAGTTAATGAATGTCTGGGCTCCATAAAGTTTTTTTTTGTCTTGCTTTGTTTATGGTTACCTTCTAGTGAGTATTTTATACAGTAACTGACACCATGCTGCCTAATAATATGTTGAGACAAACATCGTCCTAATCGTATTTATTAAAATAATTTACCTGTTCCTACTTACATACACATTCAACTTAAGAACAAACCTACAATCTCATATGTAACCTGGGGACTACCTGTATATAAGCACCTTAAAGCCTATCCCTCAAGGTTGCGCCTCAATAATCTTTAAAGGGAGACACATAACCCTTCTTATTGCTCAAATTGCGCATCATGGAGAGCTACTACCAGCAGATACACTCGCAGGGTAAAAACTATTCATGTATTGTACAAAAAACATTAGACATCTGTTAACTGGTTACAGTCTGATTTAGGGTTACTGTGTACACTACAACCTGACCCTACAATCTTTGTGCAATAAACTTTATATTTGCCAGTTCCCTGAAGACCAGAGAGGTATTTCAAGGGTTCCCCATGCTAGAAAAAGAAAGTACTGCTTTAGATGAATGTCTGTGAATGAATTGTCTGTGAGTGAATTCCTTAAGCAAATCCTTAATTAATAGACCCCTGTTTTTTGCTCAGATACGACAAATTGCATTTGGGAGTTATATATGACACAGCAATGCTCTACCTAAAACAGATGAAGCTAAATATTTAGCATATTTACAGTCTTGCACACTGCTCCTATATATAACTAGCCACAATGACACATTTTGTTCCCAGTACATCACCCAACAAACACATCCAGAATTCTTTTTCATCATGTTCAATTATCCAGTAAATAGTAATTACGCATTATTGTTACACTTTGTAATTACAGGCATGTCTATGCCATTCCACAGCTAATTTACATACCTAATCTGTTTCCAGTAGCTCGCTAATTGATGTAAATAAATGCCATTACAGAAAACTAATATGTAGATTCCCATGTAGCAGTTAATTGCCAGATAATTAATAGTTTGCAAAAGGCAGTGTACATCAAAGGTAACTAAACCCCAAGTTTTTCTAGGTTGATGGAGAACTTACTTCTCGAATTATGAACATGTGTGATATCATTTGCAGATAGAACAATTCCTTAAAATGAAAGCTGCTAAAGTATTATTACAAAATATTTTAGCAACTAATGGATAGTAAATTGATTCTAAGTTTCAACACCTACCTTGCTAAATATCTATTTCCCTCTTAAAGTAATCCTGGCAAAAGCTTTTTAAAAGCTGTCCGTTGTTTTTGGCACAAGGGGTTACTACTTTTCTTTTTAGCATGAAAAGATTTAGCACAAGTATATTGAATATTAGTAAATTTTCAACAGAATGGCAAGATTCTAAAACTCTAAGGGCTCTGTCTATGGAACAGGGAATCTGACATTTCCTCAAACATTCCTTCATGGGAATCAATTACTGCCATTGAAACACATGGACCTGCATGATTCCCATAAGGAAGTGTTTGAGGGAATGTCTGATTCCCTATTTTATAAATGGAGCTCTACAAATCTAAAACTTAGGGGTACACTTTGCGTTTAAGATTTATCCAAGGTTTGCCCCCAAATTTGCAAATAGTTTACATTTGATTTAAATAGAAAAATGTACATGTAGTCCCTGGGCTAGGGATATCCGACATACGGACATCTCCTAGATACGAACGGGGCTTCCCTGCTGGCACCTGTGCAAAACGGAGGCTTGAAGGAGGGAGGGGGCGGTTTGCATGACTTGCAGAAGAAATCTTTTGCTAAACACAGCTGAGGTTGTTGGTGATCTTAGGAGTTGAGCTCTTTTCTGCAGCCTCTTGTAACACTTTAATGACCAAGACAAATTCTGCAGCTGATTCTCTTTGCATATCAAAGCACAGCTTGCTCCAGAAGGTAAAGTAACTGATATCATGCTGCCTAACAATATGTTAAGACAAACATCTGTCCTAATTGCATTTATTAAAATATTGTAACTGTTCCTACGTACATACAAATTTAACTTAGGAACAAACCTACAGTTCTACAGATCTCGTATGTAACCCGGAGACTACCTGTATAGATTATTAGCTAAAATTAGTTAAGACATTTTCCAAATAAAAAATAAAGTGTAAAATGTGTAAATTGAGATAAAGGGCCTGATTTATGAAAGCTCCCCAAGGCTGGAGAGAATACACTTTCAGAAGTGAAGCTGGGTGATCCAGAAAACATGGAATGGATTTTTAAAAATCATTTGCTATTTGCTAGCAAATGTTTTCAATCCTGGACCAGATCCATTCCAGGTTTGCTGGATCATCCAGCTTCACTGATGAAAGTGTATTCTCTCCAGCCTTGGAGAGCTTTCATAAATCAGGGCCAAAGATGGAAAGTTGGGAAAATCTTAGGAGAAACACTTTATAAATAGGCCCTAAATCATTTGCCCTTGCTGTAAGCAATTTCAAAGCAAACCTTACCTCATATTTATCCTAAGCCTTAAAGTTTAGAACAGAGCATAATCCTAGTCCTAATCTTTAAGGTGTATATATAATCAAGGTATTTAACAGAAGAGAAAAAGGTAAAACCCTTATCATTTTTTTGGTGTTTGTGTATTACCCTTTCTGTTACAGGGACATAAAAGAAGGTTGCATCTCTGTAACAGAAACCTGAAATTTTACATGTGCCCACACAATATTTTACATATTCTAAACAAGCAGTAAAAGAACATTAAAACAAGCTCTCACTAACCTCTGTAGCTGTAGACATTGTAGATAAATGTCATATTGCAAAGCTTACAATAGACACCCTGAAGCTCTTTTCTATGGAAAGCAGATCTGATGGTTAACACACATCAGGTGCTGTAAACTGTAGGAAACTGAATAAAACCTTAGGGTCTGTTTTCACTAGTGTGTGCATTTACTATGGCATGGTAGAACAGTGCCATGAGTTGCTCTGCACAGAGCATGTTAATTTGTGCCGCCTTGTAGGAACAGATCATTTCAGTGTTTGTTGTGATCTTGAGGGCTCTTTTAGAATCAGTTACGTCACAGTACATCTAGCTAAATAGGTTAGGGATGACTTGATTTTACTGGATCTGGGAAATTATGTAAGACCTGGTTCTATGGTATGTAAGGTTATGTTTCTGATGTGCCTCTAAAAACTATCAATTGCCTGGTTGGTGTTCTGATCCACAGCATTTGAGGATCCACAATTAGGCAACTCATTATTGCAAAAAGAAACAAATTATGCTCTTTTGCAAGATTCCCTCCTCCCTGCCTCATCGCTCTGGGTATCTGTCCCGGCTTCCATGCCTTTTATGTTCCCCTGGAACTGTATCTTAATCAAGGTGGCCAAAGATCATCTCAAGGAAGATAATACATAATAAGATGGCGGTGCCCTGCCAGGGAACAGGGATAGAATAAGTAGTTTCACTTTAAAACTTTCTGATTCATTGATCCAGAATAAGTTTTACAGCTCAAATGTTCAGCCTATTTTGGCATGTTGTCTTCATGCTTGTTTCAAATGTGTAACTAAACCCAAAAGATCAGCTTTACATCCATTAGCATTCTTCACAATGAGTTCAGCAATGGTGGCATCCATCATCTCTTAGTTGTTATCCATAGTAAAGTTCAGCAATGGTGGCCTCCACTTTAAAGTCCCCACATCCTTTGTAGAGGCACAACATTCCCAGAATCCTTTACAACACCGGGCCATATGGTCACCAAGATGAAATATGGTCTTGGAAAGCAGCATTGAAATAATACACGTAACAAATTGTGTTTCAGTATGTTGCCTTGTAAAGTAAGAAGAGTTAATTATCTTCCTTCATTTAGACATAGTAGTCTGGAGGACTCCAAAAGAATACCTTACCCACGATCCTCCAAACAATTCATTCTAAGGGCCCTAACCCCCCCCCCCCCCCCCCCCCCACAAGGAAAAAAAAAATGATTAAAACCATATAAATAGTGAACAGGTTTCTCTGCTTACATTCATCTTTTTTCTACACTTTTTACTTATTTCAAAGATAGGGAGCTTATTTTTTCTCTTCCGTTAAGATAACCAACCACAACTGATTTTTAATGAAAACATGATACATCTCTTTGCAAAAAAAAAAAGGTTTATGTGAATTTACATCCCTCTGTATCAAATTAAATAAAGAAACGTAGTGTTGTTAGGATTTTAAGTGGCCTGTGGCACAATCAGTAACCCTGGAAAAATTTTCAGCCATCTCCTTTTTTTTTTCAATTGCCCACCACAGCTTATATTGCAAATACATAAATCATAATGTTTCAACAAAAGCAAAATTTAATTTTCTCCTTTCAGCTGTTATCAGGGCTGGGTGGTATATGGCATGCGGTGGCCGAGTCATTTATAACACTGGCTGAATGGATAATGGCAGAGAGAGTCTATTATGCCCAGCTTTGTTAGGGCTTTCAGTGCACACCGGGAAGCCGGAGAAAGTCTAGATCTCTTTACATCTGTAACAGATACAGCAGTACTCTATTATTTCATAGCAGAGCAGAATTAAATGTGCAGCTTCGTCTGAAGGCAAAAAAGCGGAGCGTACTAGAGCCCTTTTCTTCCGTCCTCTAATGGCTGCATTATAGAACACAGCCTTGTGTTAAAGATGAAAAGTATATTTGTATACATCCTGTCCAACCTTTATCTAAGCTCTTACTTATAGCACTGGCTGCACAGCTTTTTCTTTTCTATGCTTTATATGTTATTTCATATTAAAATTGCATGCATTACATGTGGATTCTTAGCTAAATTTATTATAAGAAGTATTTAGAACTTTGGATCTAAGTGCCAAACAAGACCCACTCTGCTATCTTTCAGAAAGCCTATGTATTGGGATTGATTTATTAAAGTCCTCCAAGACTGGATAGGATGGGAGAACTTGGATGATCCAATAAACCTGGAATGTTTTTCTTAATCCCATCTGCTATTAATTGTCAAATGTTTTCAATTCTAGACCAGATTTGCTTGATCACTCAAGTTCTTCCATGATAGTCTATCTTCTTCAGTCTTGGAGAACTTTAATAACTCAGGCCCAATGTCTTTTCTTGAAACAAAACTTAACAAAAAGTTACGTACATGTAGAAAATATGTATATTAGAGTGTTTTTATAGAATACTACACAAATACGAACAGTTCCAAATGTAGGCCAAGCTCGGCCCTACCATTTCATGAAGCACCTTTACTATAAGGGAGGCTTAGGATGATAGAAAAGGTGGACCCAGGTGTTTTATGATTTATAGGAAATGCCCATTGCTGTCTTCATACCAATTTCTACTTATGCATTTTGTCATCATGTTCTCAGAGTGAATTTTCTGCATGAAACAGCTTTCCAAGCTGCCTCATCAGCTGATAATGAAAAAGCTTGTAAACTGTGAAAATTTTACAAAATTTACAATTTTACAAGAACAAGTCCAGACGAATGTAACTTACTACTACCAACTCTCCTCTAAACCTAGAGAGCAAATATTATAGTTATATATTATATATAGGTATATATAGGCAAGGTAAAAATGTATATAAAATATATAAATATATAGATTTAGCACTAACAAACATAATAAACAAACATTGTAAATCTTGTATTTTGGTCCTTTCTGTATATGATATCACATATCCTTTATCCTTTAACAGGTCAACAATACTAATAGTTAAAGCGGTCATGTGTATAACGGCAAAGTGAAGGGGGGTGTAGTCATTTAATATATTTCAACTACGATAAATCCTTTATGTTCCCATGAAGCATTGATAACATATCCCATACCCAATTATTACACCTTCTTCCTTTTAAATTACAGTTCTTTTCTAACATTGATTTGCTTTAATTAAAATATAATATCAGCTTGCAGAAAGCTAGTAATGAAACAGCCAGATAATAATAGAGCTTACCTACTTCATAGTAACCAGGTTTTATTCTCATTCTAATATAAAATATAATCTAAAATAACATGATATAATCTCAGAAATTGTATTATAGTGGGATGTAATACATTGTTCTTTCACCTATGAATTACCTATTGTTCCAAAATGGTTTGTCTTTACTTCTGTTCTGGAATCAAATTTACTTTCATTCCTTTTAAATCTTTTGACTCCTAATATTGTATAGAGGGTAACGGTGTGTATGCCCTTAAGGTACAAGCTATCTTAGCATAAAGATTGTAGTTATCAGCAAGCTCCATGTATATATCTGTTTTCCAGGTTACTAGGATGATCCAGGATTTTTTTGCTATGATATTTGTTTAGAGGTGTTGCTACATTTGAGTACATCCTTATTTATATCATGTAGCGTATTGATGGCATTGAAAGATTACCGATGCTGCTTTGTAGAAATATTATCATACAGTCACCAGTAAATTTCAAAATAACAAAGCAGTTTACATTTTTGCCCTCATCCGGTATATTTAATCAATTCACTCATTGTGGTAATCACCAAAATAGAGTGCTTTCACCTATCATGATCAGAGGAGTTACTGGATTTTGTAAAGGTTAGTTTGCCAGTTCCTTGGATCTTTGATTTATTATAACCAAATGTTATATTTTATTTCATATATAATATATATTATATTTATTTATTATGTACTACAAGGAGGCCGTCAGTTGTTTGACTTACATGAGACCACAGGACCAAATATGATTATCTTATAAACATTTTAAATATTTAAAAGAACATGCCACAGCTTATAATTCTATCAAGGTAACAATTGAGATTTTTGATCCAGGGAACATCCAGTGGCCTCACAAGATCAGGAAGGATTTTTTTCCTTGTTGGAGAAAATTGAACCATGCTTTAAAAGGGGTTTTTTGCCTTCCTCTGGATTCATTTAGTCTATAGTGTTTTTTTTTGGGATATGTTTATTCCCTGGTGGTTGAATTTAACAGACTTTCTTTTGTCTTTCCTGATAGACTTTTTTCAATCTAACTATGTAACAAATTTTATTAAGAATCTCAGAAATTCAACAGACCTGACACCAGATTATGAATAAACAACTCTTTTTAAAATTGTTCTACTGGGACTGTTTTGATTTTTTATCACATTGGTCATTGGCCAGGAACTGAATCAGATTAGGCCCTACTAATACAAAGAGCCAGCCAGACATGATCTATTCATTCTCCAAAGCTGGAATTCTAAAAAAGAATTTTAAGTTTAGTTTAGTCTATGACCAATGTCATACACACAATCCAGTTGCAGGTAAGAAAGCCCCAACAGTATTTACCAGGTTTGCTAAAATATGCAAAGAGAATACTCCCTTGCTTTTCATATATTTCTCAGCAAGGTTTTGCTTGCCCATAGTTCAAAATGCTGTAGCATGGAGGTTGCCATGAGTAAGCTTCACATATCCAACCATTAAAGAATAAAAAAGCTGGTTCATGTTTTGCCTTCCTCCTGTGTCCTCCAAATTGACCATAAACTGTCCAGCAGAAGGATCACAAGTGTGAAATTGACCTATGAAGCAGGGGCCAGGGTGAAAGTGCTTGCCCACCCCCTTTAAACTTCTACAGAGTCCTATCAAGTCAGACTGGTCATTATGTGCCTGCAATTCAGGGACAACATAATTGCCAGGGCAAGCGAAAAAATCATAATGATGTTGATATACATTCTTTTGAATGTTTCCACCCACCATTATGTGCTCTAGCTCTTGCTAAATTAATATTTAAATAAACGTAATAATACTTTAACAAACAATAAAAATCACTCATACAGTCACAGAAGATTACCAAGAGAGAGGCAGAGAAATATTTGGAACTGTCAGATTATTTGACTTGAGCACCTACCTAGAATTTTCAATATCAGTTTTTTGTAGGACGCTTTAAGTCCAATTTTATTTAGAAGACTTACAGAATTCATTTAATGGAAAAATAAATTATATCCAATAAAATTAAATTTTTTCAACTGCAAAAATATTTATAAAGTTGAATATCTGGCTGCTGTTATCAAATTTGGCCTTTAGTGTCCTCCTTTGTATACTTCACTATAAAATGAAAAAAAAAACGTGTTTAGGGTAAATAAAACAGAGAGTTAGCTGATCACTGTAGCAAAAATGAATGACTGTTTTTCAAGCTCAGCAGCTTTCTCTCTGGGACATTATTGGATCCAGTGTTTGTAAACTGAAGAATCCCATCAAAGAATGGCTAAGCCTTGCATTGCTCTGAGTATTGACCCAGTCACTGCTGTGCCACCTGCCACTACAACTCAAGCTCTACGGCATCCCATGGGAGCTTCCATTTAAATGGGGACGAAGGATTCCGGCAATCAGAGACAAGTTTTGTGTCAGGGCAAGCTGACATGTAAGGTCAAAGGTTACAATTTTGTGTGCTATGAATGTTTTTTTAATTTTCAACCAATTAAAGCAAACTTCCACTTGGAGGCTTTGGGTGACCATTTCTCGAATGGACCATTGGTCATATCATTGCATCTGGGGCTCGAGAGAATTATATGTCTTATTCTGTTTCTTCAGTCCGACAAGTAAAATGAAGAGGATTCAGTCAAGCATACTTCCCTATACACGGTGAAAAAATCACTGAACTCGAGGGGGAATTCTTTGCCTCCTACTATTAGAATGCATTTCTAATTTGGGTAAAATGAAATGAAATTCACTTTGAAGATTCAGTATTATAATTCATATTTTGTAACTGAAATATTTTACATTAAAAAATGTAGATTTTGGTTGTTATTAGATTTGTGCCTAATTTTGGTGCTTTCTTTAGAAACAAAATCATATCGTTTCTACTTCTACATATTATATTCTTTTAGTTCAGATGATGTCATAAAGAACAGAAGAATAATCATAAGTATTGTCACCAATATATGAACTGTAAAAGACTTGGGGTAGTTACATTATTAATGTTAAATTCTAGCTTCAAAAGCTGAAAACCTAGCAATCGTTAAGATAAAAACACAGCTTTTTCTGAAATATTTACACTTAGTTTAATGTTTCCCCCACATTATTTATTGTCCTCACGGCAGTAGTGGAAGTAATCAACAGTGGGCACCTGTGCAGAATGGACCTCCAGTGAATTGACCTGAGGCCCCGTTTGGAGCCCATTGTGGCCAAGAAGGGTACGGGCCCATTTACAGTGGCATTTGCACCTCCCTATGTCCATCTTTGCAAGTTGTCCTCAGTCCTCACATTCTCTGATCCTCTCTTTGACCTGCCCGCTAAGGTAAGACTTGAATATTCCTATACTGTACTCCACTCACTTGTTATCACATGAGGGTTGTACAGGACTTTCCACCATCTCCACCAAAGGAGAGGAGCAAGATTCCATTATATTATCTGAGTAGCAGCTGACTTTCTTACTGACTTACTTTTATTAGAAAAGAAAAATAAATTGAAAGTATTGCTCATAGTGACCAATTGGAATTCTTGTTTGATTTGCTTTCTATAACAATGAAAAGACAAACCTTATTGGATAGTAATGAGAATAGTTTTAACATTGTATTATTCTTTTTCCATTTAATGGATCAGCCCAGTAAAAGAAAGAGTAAGAAAACAGAGATGCATGCTGGGAAAAAAATTCTGTTGGCTTAAGGCTGCTGCTTACCAGCACAGCTGTAGTACACGTTACTTTTTTCGCAGAAATAGGGACTCCTGCCTCTGTGTTATAAGGAACTCTATTTGGAGAGACGTGGTAATGTTTTATGGTAACAACACATAGCATTCATTTGGACAGCATAGTTGTCTCAGGGGTTAGCATGCTTTTACAGCATTAGGTCCCAGGTTCAAATCATTGCCAGGGCCCTATCTGTACAGAGTTTGAACGTTCTCCCTGTGTATGTGTGGGTTTCCTCTGGATATTCTGGTTTCCTCCCACATTCCAAAAACATGCAGTTAGGTCAATTGGTCTTCCCTCAAAAAATTAGCCTTTGACTGTGTTAAAGACATATGACTATGGTAGGAACATTAGATTGTGAGCCCCTTGGAGGGACAGCTAGTGACATGACTATGGATCTTGTAAAATGCTGTGTAATATGTCAGTGCTATAAAAAATACAAGTAAAAAAATAAAAGAATGCCTAGATCTGAGCATTTCCCACTGAAAAAAATCTTAGTATCAGTTGGTTTTCTGACTTTATTTCTGAATCCATACTTGGCCCATTCTTGACAAAATTTGATGATTACTTAACTCCCTCCTCTACAATAGTTACCTATCACCCACTGCCTGAGCTCAGAAAAAAACACCCTAGGTCAGAGCTTAAAAGGGAACTAAACTCAAATTTGCCAAAAAAAACTATACACTTACCTTCAATCCTGCAGGGCAGTCCGATCCATCCGGGGTGTCTTGCATCTGGTCCTGCATCGTCCCGGAGCTGGCGCTTCGGGCACCTCCATCTTCTCTTCTTCTTCAGGGATCTTCATCCTCTGTCACCCAACCCAGGCGCGGGATGACATGAGATAGCATGACGCAGAATTAAAAAAAATTGCCGATCTCACTCCGCATGCATGAGATCTGCAAAATTTTCTATTTGCGCGAAAAGGCTCCTTCTGGGTATGCCCAAGAATTAGAGGGTGGTGCTGCACCTAAAAAAAAAAAAACAACAGATTTTTTAACTTAAATAAAAGGGTTGTCTAAATCTGAAAAAATACCTACATGCTTGTAAAAAAGTAACTTCTTTGGCCAATGTAAAAGCCTTAGGTCTCATTGTAAAACTCCAAACTAACCTTAATATTACTAAATCTGAAGAGTACATGATAAAAATGTGGGCAAAATAAATCTAAAGAAAAATAAAATAAAAAAACCTTTGGGGATATTGGTCATATAACCAGAAATATAGTAGTAAAATATTGGTAAAGTCATAAAAGCTGATTACTTTTTGATGATTTTTTTAAGTTAATACAGGCATTTGTCTCAGAGGAATTCTCCTTTTTATCTTTAAAGTGTCAGTCCCCAGAAATTCACACCCACTCAACTATCTGCAAATACATATATATTGATCTGTCTCCAGGCAGCATTTAATGATTGTGTTAGGGAAGGCACATTACCAAGGCAAACACCCTTGGGACTCATTTAACAAAGCCCTCAAACCAATGTATATTTTCCACAGAGACATTGATGGCATTACAAGAAGTTGGTTGGGTCATTTGCTTTTGTCTGAATAGATATTCAGTGGTTAAGGTAAGCAGCAAGCAGATGGTGTATTTGTTGCACAGAGTAGAGCAAATGTATGCGTAGAGTATTGGGACCAGCAATGAGGCCCTACAACATGTATAAATATGTGTAATATGACATTTTTTACATGTACTATCATCAACACTGCTCTATTATGAGGGCATTATAAGGGCAGTTCCTACAAATTATAATGTTTTTTTACCCCAATATGAAAGCTGTTGTTGAACAACGTCATATGTACAGGTATAGAAATTAATGTACCTTCATCCAGCAGTTTACTTTAAAGAGCAACTAAACCCCATTGGTGGGTGGTGAGTTTCTGCTATACTAAACTGGATCACTCAGGTTTTCCAGTCTTGGAGAGTTTTAATAAAATCAGGCCCATTATGTAGCACTGTATAAGGACTGCAAATGATAAAACTATATACCTAACAAGTATAAACAATGACACAGGGGAAGAAAAAGGTCACTCCCCAACAGAGCTTACAATTAAAGAGGTGGGAGGTGTAGTATACAATACCCAAGAGATGTGTGTGTGGGGAATTAAAAGTAAACTTTGTAGAAGATTCTGGTTTGGGTATTTTAACTTGTTGGTATTGTTTTATGAAAAATAGGAATTTCAGCCCTTCTCTTTATGTTTCCTTTGTATTAACATTTTAGTATATGTCCACATTAGATTAATTCTTACAGTCATGCATAGCGAAGCCATAAGATAAAAGTGTTGGACGTCATAAATCTATAAAACCTTTCTACTTTTATTCCAATGCCCAAAAATAATATTGGGGTGAGGTCTGAGATGTTGATGGCTTCATCATTAAGTAACAGAAAACTAGCTCAAGTTCTCACTGTGAAGAGAATGCATGTGTCTCCCCTTAAGTTACACAGCTGCAGGTCCTAGCTGTAAAAGTTTTGTGACAATAGGCAAATGTAGCTTACTTTTACACTTATTCCCTTGGCATTTGAGATCAGTTTTGGTATCTTCAGTGATGATGTAGGTTTTATTGACTGGTGCACTTGACCTACTTTTGACCTGCATTGACCTTCTAAGCTGTATCAGCTCGCTTCAAGCTGCTTTTGTATTCCCGTTGACTTGCATGAGTAGAGAAGCAAACTTTAATGTGAACAAAAGCTATCTATGACCTAATTGGCTTTGATCCTTAGATGACCACTAGAGGGAGCATTGGCATATCTACGCATGAAATATTATTATAATAATATAGATCAGCAAGTAAAAATGTTAAAGCAAAAACAAACATCACTTAAAGGTAAATGTTACAGTCAGAATGTAAAATAAAATGACTGAAAATAACACACTGCTTTCTCCTTTAAGTAAAAACACTGGAATTTTTTGTAGCCAATCAAATCTTCAATGTCAACTTAAATCTTCAGCTTATTTTACCCTCAGTTGGAGATTTGTTCTGAGACTGTAATAAAAGTCAGCAAGATATAGTATTAGGCCTGGATGGAGAGAACACACAGCCGATGAGCAGATAGTGACTGCACTGAGGTCATAAAGATGTTAACAGGGGTGTTAATCAAATCAGAACTATAGGTACAAGAAGAGGAGCACAATTAAACAGATACCTACAAAGGAAATTTTTTTGACTTTGATTGAAAATGTAAAAATCTGTATCTAAGTTGAACAACCATGTGATGCCAATTATGAAAAAAACTACCTGTAAATACCACAAGGTTTACATAAAAGAAATTTAGACAAAAAACTTTTGAAACATTATTAGCTTTATTTAAAACGACATAAGTCTCCTTTAAAATAAGTTTTGATTATTGTGAAAAGGTGAAATGCAATTTTTTTTATGCTTTACTTTTAACATTTTTATGTTGTAGGCACTGGAAAGGTTGAATATTGTGTATAGTTAGTGTAAATCATTGGTCAGGATAAAGTTTGTCTTTGTCATAAATCTCTCTTACTGCCCCTGATTCATCAATGAAATCCGCGCTCGCTGGAAGCGCGAACGTACGCGCGGCCATCGATCGCGGATTACCGCGGTCCGGACTCGAGTATGCGCGTACACTCGCCTCACTGCCAGCCGGATTCCAGCCTTCACAATAGGGAGCGATTCTGCTTGATGAATCAGGGGCATATTCTCAGCTTCGTCCTGTAGACAAAACTTTGGGGGTTATTGGAGCTGACAGGGGTGTGGCTTATGTTCAGAGGAAGTACTTGTTATCAGCAGGGGTGGGACCAGAAAAACAAAAAGAATAAGCCTGCCTCCAAACACTAAATAGCTAATAAAGTGCATTCATAACAAGCCACTGTACATCCTGTAAATGGTAAAAAAAAAGAATTTCAGCACTTCTACTAATCAATCTGAAAAAAAAAAGAAATAAAAAATCAAGCAGCATTCACTGTGTAATAGGTGCTACATGCCTGGCGAGGCAGTTGTGACAATGAAGCAATAGAGTGAACATATAATAGTTCCAGGACTTTTAATTTGTGACTAATTACTTGTACAATGAGGTTGCAACTCTCTAATTGTGATTGCCATTTTAATTTTATTCATGGCTGTGCAACTAACAATGTATGGTCTGGTAATTAAAATTAATTGTACTTTCACCTGCATATTTCTATTAAGGCGCATGGTTTTGTCTTGAGCTTGGCGGTTTTATTCTCTGAAAGACACTGAATGCATTTAGGCCAGTTTAATTAAGCTAGACAGAGTAATTCCAACACAAAGTAGGCATTTATCCATTCATATATTAACACCACATTTATCCTGAGGCTTTTTCTTTAAAGTTTTGTTAGAAAAACAGATACAGCATACCGTGTAATGATATTCAACCACTGCTTGGGTAATGCTCAGATCATTTACAGGGCAAGTGAACAACTTCTCGTTGACATTTTGACCAAACTTCCATGTAAAATTTCATTTGCAAAAAGTTTGTGGGTATCCCTTTATGAACAACTCATTTCTGATGTCCCACAACATTTCAATGGGATTCAAATCAGGGCTTTCAGTAGACCAGTTCATAATTTCCCTTTTTCATTTTAATCCATGGTGGGTTTGCTATAGTGGATTATTATCATGTTGAACAATCTATTTTCAATTTTCAATTCAATTTTCAATACCCCACTTTTTACACAGATGGATTTACATTCTTATCAATTACACATTGACTTGATGACTGCAAGCTACCCATGCCCCTAAGTAGCAAAGCACACCCAGAACCAAACATTTCCACCACTATGCTTTAAAACAACCATACGGTTCTATTGCTGAAATGCTATCTTTTATAGCCCTAATCACTGGTACCAAATTTACAACAATTACCTTTTGAAATTTCCAGTGACAGATGAACACACAGTGCCATTCTGTTCAATGGAAAGGGGTGGGGGAAGGAAGAGCAAGGCTATGTTCAGACCTCCATATTTCCTGGTATTTGTAACCATTTATACAGCCTGCAAATGCTTGAAATTGTCTTGGAAAAACAGTTTAAATGTACAGGTAGTCCCTGGGTTAAGGACATCCGACACATAGACGACTCCTAGATACAAAGGGACTTCCTTCCCTGCTCCCTTATGTGCAGGATGGAGGCTTGGAGGGGGGGTGGGGGTTGGTTTGCATGACTTGCAGAAGAAATCTTTTGCTAAAACACAGCTGAGAATGAGCTCTTCTGCAAGCTCTTGTAACTTTTAAATGACCAAGACAAACTCTGCAGTTGTTTCTTTTTGCATATCAAAGGACTAGCTAGTTTTTTTTTGCTTTTTTTGTGATTAGCTCACAGTGAAGATTTTATACAGTAACTGACACTACGCCTAGTAATATGTTGAGACAAACATCTGTCCTAATTGCATTTAATAAAATAATGTACCCGTTCTGACTTACATACAAATTCAACTTAAGAACAAACCTATAGTCCCTAACTCGTATGTAATCTAGGGACTACCTGTAAACAATTTTTTTTTTGTACAGGTTTTTGCAGGCTTTAGACATTTACAAGGGGCTGTTCAGCTATATCAAGTAACCAAACCAATATAGGATAAAGGTAAACCAATGATTTGTGTATACAATACACTCATCAAAACATCCACAAAAGTGTGAGAGTTTTATTTAAATCTTTCAAGTAAAGCTCAAAAATCTGCCCTTAATGAAAATCTGCCCTCCCTCTAAATAATACAGAAAACCCATGTTTTCTAGGTTCCTAGGTTTACTGTTAGTGGGAGTTTTTTATATTTAATATTTATATATTTCTAGCTCCACAAACTATTCCACTGATCCACATGTAACTTCCACATCTTGGAGTGGTCTGAGTGATATCTAAAATTCCTGACAGTTTCCCAGGCTTGCTTGGCTGGCTTCTGACTAGATACCATCTGTCCATTTTCCTGGCACAGAAAGGTCAGGACAGACGCAGCTGAGTATTCATGTATTCCTAATGGATCACACCCCCTTTACATTTACAATTTAAGCTCTAATTACTTGTTATCTTAGAAAAGCTATTAGAATGACACAACTGAATATTCATTTTTTTTACTTGTTGGTTTACGTATGCTAAGTTACACTGTAATTAGATAACCGAACTAAGGTTCTACATTTGTATTTGCAAAGCAGGATGAGATGTTACAGCCAAAGGGGCCCTAGAAGAACCCAAATTTCAGCTTTTGGTAGACATTGGGTAGTTAAATCCTGACAATTTTGTCAATTCTAAAGAAGTTATAGTGAGATGTTTGTGCTTACATTCATGGGTCTAACAACTTGCTCTGACCAGCTTTAAGGGGTTCTCATGTTCCCTATTGGATATTTCTTTTATTTTATATTATGAAAAATGAAGTTGGAAGCAGGAACGGCAAGATGTCAACAGGAACAGTCAGAGAATAAAGCATCTTACTCTCTGTCCTTCCTATGTGAATGTTCCCCTTTTTGTCCTGTTGCTTTATTTAAAAAAATGCTTTATACACACTCCATGCTTTATTAAAACGTCCCTAGACTGGAGAAGATACTCTTTCATTAGTGAACCTGGATGATCAAAGAACTTGGAATGGATTTGATCTAGGATTGAAAAAATTTGATAACAAATAGTTTTTTTGATTTTAAGCAATGCATTCCAGGTTTCATTCCATCATTCCAAATGATTTTAAGCAATCCATTCCAGGTTTACTGGATCACCCAAGTTCACTGATGAAAGTGTATCCTTTCAAGCCTTGAAGAGCTTCAATAAATCAGGTGCAATCTAGTCACTGGTCATTCCACCTCTCCAACAGTGGTGACTTGTAGGGGGTGTATTCACGAGTAACGGGATAAAAAAAGGTGTCATTCATTCAATCCATACAGAGGATCTGCATGCAGCGCTGTGAAAGAGATGAGTATTGCAGCTAGAATTGATTTTTGGGTTCAATCATTTTTATTGAAGAGAACATATATAATAGGCACACAATGTTACCTATAGAATGGGAACAAGGGTAGGAGGTAAACAATAAAACGAACCAGAGTTATGGAGTTGGGCTTTAAGGAGGGCAATCTTACTGTAGGGGTATCATTGACAAGATGTCCATACAGCCTCACACAGCATACATTATTATCATCAATCTGTGCAGAAAAGAGCTAACATTATTGGGCAGCTTTCTGAAATGTAGGTCAAATGCTTACAAAGTTTTGAGAACCGTGTGTTGCATAATACAGAATCAGAAAGCCATGATGAATACCATTCCTTCCTCCCTCATATATTATCCTGATGTCCAGATTTTAAAAGTAAGTTAGTATAATCAGATCATTGTTAGTGGAAAAAGGAGAACGGGTACCAGGTCGGCTTTTATAAAGGTAATTACAAGTGAACCTGTGGAAGTGCCAGCCTCATATACAAGCCATATCAATTACTGGGGAATGGGAAGGAAAGAAGAGGGAAAAGAGAGGCTCTGTATATAGCTGATAAAAAATATATGTTATTTTGTACTTTTCTATATACATAGATATTTAAAATCCAATCAATTTCAGTAGGAATGTAATACAGCTATATTGTATATATTACATTCCTTCTGAAATTGATTAGACTTTGAATATCTGTGTATATAGAAAATTACAAAATAAAGTATGATTTTTTTATCGGCTATAATCAGTGCCTTTAAAAGCCTCTCATTTCCCTCTTCTAACCTTCCCATTCCCCATTAATTTATAATCAGATCATTGGTTGTATATACTAAGAAGATCAAACCAAGAGTCTCATGTTTTATATTTTAATGCAGATTGTTTAGAAAAGGCTGACATATGACTGCATATATATGCAAAAATGTTGGAGTTTATGCAAGTGTGGTGGTTTAGGCAAATTAATTCCCCTTTTTCACATTGCAGGCTTGTAATTTTTGAGCATATGATAGCAGATTATTATCATTTATTTGTGCATGATCATCAACTTTAACACATAAAATATTTAGAGGGGCTCCTGGGACAAACATTGAGATCTCCAAGATACCTATAGACAACAACTGCATGTTTTAGGGTTACCCCAGTAGACTCCGCAAGGGTAAGGTTCCTTATTTTCAAAAAAGTTACTTTCAGATGCATTCAAGTTCAACCCCCCCCCCGCCCTTCAATTTACCCCACTTTTCCCAAAAATACACACACAAAATCAGTTAAATGGCCCGTAGGCCGTTTTTATTTCAAAACATAAATAACCTTTAAATACCTTTTAATTGTACTCAAACATTTTAAACAATATTTTAAAACATAATTATTATAAATAAACCAACATATAAATATATCAACCATAACACCTACAATATCCCAACAAGACTATCAGGTTACCGATCCTCGGGGGCCTTCTCCCAAGCACACAAACGGCTCCTTTGGATCTGCACTATCAGGATATATTGTATATGTTCCCAGCCATAACCCCACCAGCTCAGGAACAATATTCCTAATACTATGCAGTCCTCACCCGAAACACTCCAACCATTACTATCACTTTACTACAATCCGGAGAACTCTATACCAAAGATGAATCTCCAACCAATACTGATACCACTCCTAAAACCACTTACCCCCAAGGACCTCACCGCAAAACAACAACCTAGGAGGGTGGGAAACTTTTCTCTATGCTGCCCTCCTAACAATTAGCCCTCCCCCCTCCACATTACTAACATTATAACTTTTTAACAACTGTTAATTTCTTTTGGCCATCATGAGATCTAAGCCCTCCTGCCAAACAACACAGGCAGATCGGGGGCCTCGATTTGTCCAATAAAGTTGTGTATTACAGATTGAAGCTCTGTACAAGCATCAAATTGACATCAGATTTTTGTGGCTGAAAATTATGTTTTGTGATAATTTCTAGATAATAGATAAATGAACAAGAGCTGTATACACAGCAGCATTCTGATGTATGGAGAGTGGCACCCCTTTCTTCCATAGAAAGGCACTGCGATCATTCTCAATCATTGGTTTATCAATCCGCCAAAGCTTTGCTTAACTCAGCCAGCTGATTGGACAATTAGGTAGAATCACCATGCTAATTAAATGTTTGCTCTTTGAAATGTTTCTGCTCTTTCTCCCAGTGAGTTAAGTTTTCGTCCAAGCTTAGAATAACAGTACAGTCCTGCTGTGCAGATAATTCTAGGAATGTAATATAAACACTGAGTGATATGAGCTAAAAGATTTTTTGTAAAGAATATCTGGGAGAGTTAAATGTTTTTCTTTTATATTTGCCTGTAGTTTCATTTCAAAATATAATTTAATATTAATGTATCACGTAGACAATTTTAGACAAAACCTTTAAAAGATCTTAAGTGTTTGACAACTACAAGAATGCCAAAAATGTAATTATTACAACAGCTACTCAAATACAAACTTATTTGTTCCCCTTTTAAAACACAACTGCCAATATCTAGACCCAAAATTAAACGTTTTTCAGAAGGTTACTTTAAAATGAGTATTTCTTATACCTGCAACAGTAAAAGTAAATGGAACTGACTAGAGCGGGTTTGTAAAAGACATGGAAACATTTTGTAATTTAGAGGAAATTTGTGAAAATAGTCCATTCCCTTCTCTATTATCTCGCCTTCCTGTAAGCTTAGCTGACGGCTCAAACATCAGCATTCAGCATCCTCTTCAGCAGCCCCTCTGCAGAAATTAGCTGACACTCTTCTGTGCAGATAACGGAGAGCTGCAGCATTAAGAGTGGAGAACGCATTAATCTTTCCTAAATTAAAATCTGTACCACGGTGTTTAAGATTGAGGCCACCATGGTTCAGTACTGTTTGACCGCCAATTTTGATAAAAGTGTTTTAAGAGAGGTGAGACATAGATAAATTGCCCACAGCTGCACAACAGCAGTAAGGGTAACTGCTTAGTATATTGGCTGCAATCATACAGCACTGTCAAGCAAACGCTTACATAAAATGCAAAGCAGAAGTAAAATACATTGTAATGTATTTATCAGATGTGATACAGATACTTTGCTGTAGGTGATATGTTTCTGTAAGCATTCATGGAGCCAAAGATAACAGTTGCTAGGCTATCAATATATAATACAATAATAATAATGGTATAGCAATTTTCTCTTCTAGGGTTTGATGACCTGTGCATGGTATTCTAAACATCCTATAATTCTATGACAAGTATAGAATATATAAAAACATATCATCCTAATTCATATGTTATATTCAATGCCCAAAAAATTAACTATAAGAAATTATACAATTATAAATAAAATACATAGAAAAATATTTTACACAAAGTATAGTAATAACTACACAACACTTAAAGTGATAAAAAAAATACGAAAAAGAATACATTTTATATCCTGGTAAATTAAAATGATTAAATGTTAACTGTTTTACATTTTATGTAAACAACACAATCAAGTTTGAAAAAAAAAAATAGATCTAGCACACATTTTAATACAGGTTATGTTAAATAAAGTATATAGGGGAAGACTTTACCGACCAAGAATATTGAGGAAAAAAGAAAAAGGAATATTCGTGTAAAATATTAAGTCATTAGGTGGTTTTATTAAATCCATTTTCATGTGATTTTTTTATTTTTATTTTTTTTTTAATTTTAAAAGTGCTCAAGGGTTACAGCAGTTCAAAAAATAGCAATCAATGAGTGACAAAGCAACACAAAATAATTGAAGAAAGGAAGATTTTTATGGCACTCTCAATGTAGCGATTTCGGTGGAGTGTTTAAATAGATACTTACATTTATTGGCTGAAAATTGCATAATAAACTGAAAAATTGAAACAGTTTACAGTAACCACTTTCCTATAACTGTTTCTTATTCTTAACAATAAACTGATTAATAATTTACATTTTAATGTTGATAATGTTAAGTTTCCATTTTGCGTAAGTCCACCCTGCAATTTCAAGATAGATTGTGAATATATTTAAAACATAACCTTAGTTTTTAATATTTATGATGAGTTCATATATATATATCAGTTAAATTAATAAATATAAATAAATATATATATATATATATATATATATATATATATATATTATTTATACGAATGAACTAAAATATGATCAATTCAACTATTAACTCTCCAAGTGAATGAACATTGCACAATAAATTGAAGGTATTGACCAGAGGTGAAGAGACTAACCTAACCCTGTGAGGTTTATGATGGGGAACATTGATTTAATAGGGTTAGGTTATAGTTATGTTTAAGGTCAAGTGCTTTAAGATGAGATATAGATTGTAAACTTGTGAATAGAAACAACAAGAAGTCATCCTCTTTTCTGATAAAAATCTAAAGAAACAAATGTAAAGATTTAAGCTTATTTTGTAAACTAGAGCTAGTAAAAGGTGAGCTATTGTCCATCAGATTCAATCACAATATGTTTTTCATTCAAAAGCTGAGTCTGAATGGTTGTTTATTTTGTTTTATGTAGTTTTTAACTTTTACCTTTCAAAATTGTGCAAAGAAGGTGACATTTAGGCAGGGGGTTATTGCTCTACTTGATTCTCCTAGTAATCAAGGTTTTAGCATATTTTGGAAATCTGATGTGTAACTCCTTCAAAACTCCTTTACAATTAACAATTTGTATGATATTGTTAATAATGTTCCTTCTTGGTGGCTTTCAGTCTTAGTTATTACCCAGTTGCAGTACTCCATTGATGATCCAGAAGCAATCAAAGTGGTGTCTGATCCTGTGATTACTATGTCAGTTATAACATAGGGTTCACATGTACACTGGAGGCTTTGTTGAGTATATAAGCCTACAGCTTGCAGATGCCTGAGCAGTTATTAGTTGCCTATTGTTGATATTGTCAAATACAATTACAGTATTTAAAACAAAAAATCCAAAAAATATATAAATATTGTGGTTTTACATATCCTGGAGTTTACTTTGAGGTAGGTACAATACTAAATGTGCTCATATTGTGATACTGCTGCATATTATTGGGTTGATTTAATAATGGGAAAAAAATATTACAAACTTAATTATAAATTTATTATTTTGAAATAAAGATTATTTTCTACAGATACCCATATTGCAACAAAAACTATAAAACATCTCTTTTTCAAGTAGAATCAAGTAGAATTGTGTGGGAAATACATTCATAGGGACTTTTTACAACAACAACATTACAACATGGACCAACTTCAACCAATGCAAACTGTTTTGAAACTCTTTGGGATTGAAGAAAAAAAGTGTGGGCATGGCCTGATATTTACAAAAAAAAGTGGTATTAAGGACGATCACATAGCAGCACAGAGTTTTTTATAGAGTTTTTCATAAAGAAAAAAACATCTTCATCAGTAGGGTTCCATGTAATAGATAGCCATTGCCTTATCTTGTCAAGTTACACAATAGTATTATTATTTTTGGAGGGGGTTTTTTTTTTAGAAGAAAATTCATGTCTGGGCCTTTTATGTACTGCAAAGTTTTGCATCATCCTGTAGAAAAACAAACTTTTTTTTTCCGTTTTTTCCTTTCCTACTTTTCTGAAAATGGGTGCTCTTACCCAGCGCACGTCACTTACGTTGTACACAGGTACGTCACTTATGTTGATTTAGCACTTCCTCTCCATTCTGCACTAGCTGCAGCTAGTACAGATGGGCAATGTTTTACTCTGCCCAGTGTGTTATGCACTGAGCACTTATTTTTTTATGTATTTTTCCGTTACATCACTGTCACTGGTGTGGTATTTGTGTGCCACTTTTGATGGAGGGTGCTATTCCCTTATGGGCTAGTCCTGAAGTCTTGGTGAGTGCTTTGGCCTTATGGTCAGGTACTTTCCCTTACTGGGAGTCTCTCTTCAGGAGAGCTCCTATCCTAGTATCTGTTGGGATCGCTCATGCTTTCCCATAGAGAATTGGATCGGTCAGACAGGCTAGTAAGCCCATTCCAGCTTTAGCTAGAGGTCTTAGTACCCAGCCCCCGTCTGGAGCTTTGCACCCCAAGGGGTCTGGGGAAACTGGGTGGCCCTTCCTCTTTAGGGATCACTATAGTACCCGAGTGTATGTTTTTTTGGGTGGTGTTTTTGCACTTTTTTTGAGCACAGGGTTTTTGTTTAGTGGATCAAGTCTACACGAGATTCGGAAAAAAATAAATACCCAGTTAAGAGTAGGAGTGGATCACTTCTTGATAAATTTCTCCTCAAACATATACAATGCTAAGAGACATTTGGGAGATACCTTGTCAGATACTTGTCAGGTGGTTTCCAATCCCATAAAGAATGATAATAACAGCAGGTGCCATAGAAAGGTCTTAGATTCTTTAGGAGCTCAGAAAGACCCAAAACCAGATGCAGTACTGGCAGAAGAAGAGGGCTAGTTCTCAGTTTTCAAAGCTCCTCTGTTACTGTTTAAAGGGGCTCTACATCAGACCGAGTTTTTATGGCCATAGGCAGATCATAAAGCAAGTCTGTAAAGAAACTACCAAGAACTCTTGAATGGAATATGTGGCCTCTTTAGTCTGAGTCAGTGATCAAATGGATTATTAGGTCATGTATCACAGAATGGAAAACCTCCACGGATGGGGCAAGGGAAGTGCCACACCTGATGGAGCCAATAACGAAAACTAGAAGGATTATAGAAGAAAAGGGCCACATGAGTTTAAACTACCTTCTACCAGCTTTAAGTCAAGCATGAACAATCAGCAGAAGCAGGTTTAGTTGGCTGGAGGGGAACATGTCACTGAAGGCAGGAAAAGGAAAAACCCAAAGATCACACAAGGACCCCAAAGTTCCACAAGTTTCTTATAAGCAGAAGCAGCAATTTGCAAATGCTTCCACAAAGCTATATGGTGGAACAACAACACAATTGAAGCACACTGGGAGAAGGAGGAATTATACTGGCTCCCAGAGCACTCCAAAATATCCTGTAACCATATCAAGAGCAAATCAAATATTGATTTTTCAGTTCTTTAAGAACTGAAGTGCATTACCAATATTCTGGTTAAATGAAATTTACTAGAATCAGAACCGTCTCAGGACTGTCCCTTATTGTTTCAACATTCACTAATAATATGGCTTCTGTGAGCTTTAATATTAGGGTGACGGGGTTATCCATTGCTTAAGTTTTTAGGATTCCTGTGCATGTGAATCTTCTTGATCTTATTCACATAGTGCGCTCATGTAGGGTTGGCTAAAGGTGTTGGTAGGTGGATTTAGGGTGGCATAGGAGCCTGCAAAGTAATATACCATAGCTGCTCAAAATTAGGAAGATCAATAATGAATTTGGTGAAATTCGCTTTTTTGTATAATTGAGGGATTTTAATAAAATCAAGCTGGTGAGAAGGTAAGTGCTGAGGTCAGCAGCGCCATTTTCTTTTCTCATTATTAGGGTATAATTACACTTTAAAGTAGAAAGCTCCAGTAAACCAAGCACTTACGGAACACTCATTGTCCCCTGTAGAGTATCTGTTAGGAAGAACATTCACTGGACAAGATTTCCTTGATCATTTTGTTATTTAATGGGCCTAAAGAATGACTTTGATATTGTAATCTGAGGCCATGGAGCTAACAAACAACCAATTGTGTCATTTAGATGTGCCCCACATTTCATTCCTACAGCTGAACGTACCTACGAAAACAACCATAAAGAGTCAGCAAACATCCTCGGGACTGGTGGTTATAAAAAAAAAAGTAATTGTGCATGGAATGAGAATTTACAGTGCAATTGTAAAACGGGATGAGGAGCTGGAAATTAAAGACACACAAGTGGAAATAAAATACTGATAAGGGAGCGTCTCATTTCTTTCATGGTGCAAAATGTTGAATGCATTTGATCTCCGAACATTTGTCTTAGTGTTATTTGCAGACCATTTGGCTAAAAAATACTATTCTTTTTTACAGCTTGATGGAGTATAATTATATAACAAACACAAGACATGTTTGCTGCAAATGTAGTTAGAAGCATCAGGAGGTTTTATCTGTACACAAGTTCCATAATTCTGTTGTAGCCATGGCTGAAAGACATCTTCAGCTTGTAGAATAAAGTAAAATCTAAACCAGATAACTAAAAACCTATGAAAACTGTAACATGCTAATGTAATTTCTTACATATTTGTCAATGTTTTTATTTTGGGGTTCATTAAAATAACACCTTGTGATTGTGTAATAAAGGTCCTTGCTTAGGAAGTTTCTCCTATAGGGCAACAAAATTCTGGTTCTGTCCCCCAATTGCTCTTCCAGATTATGACCATGCCACCTGCGCTTCTGATGTAGGTGACCGGTTTAATACAAGTAATTCAAAAATCCTGATCCCAGGTACCTTGTTTTTTGCCATTTTTATCTTGGGGTATTAGTTTGTGTATTGTGCTTATTGTACTGTCATGTACTTTTGGAATGCTGTCCTGCCACGCCATATGCCATGCAGCCATTGCTTGAGTGCATGCAGACTAGAAGGATCTGCACAGGATAAAAGGTGAAAACAAGTATCCTATCATTGCCTTAGCAAACAAAAGGAATTTTTAATTCAAGAAGATGAAAAGATGCAGAATGAAATGCCAACAATTGGGACAGTAAAGCTGCTTCAAATGAATGTATTGTTAATTTTCTTCCTAATGTTCAGTGTGGTATCAAATTGTCAGCTTAAAAGTATTGTCTTTGTAGAAACCAGTTTTTTTCCAAACTGCACTGCACACACCAG
Source organism: Pyxicephalus adspersus (assembly GCF_032062135.1). Lineage (NCBI taxonomy): Eukaryota > Metazoa > Chordata > Amphibia > Anura > Pyxicephalidae > Pyxicephalus > Pyxicephalus adspersus. The sequence continues at coordinate 141,951,987 of NC_092860.1, forward strand.
AGTCCATCTCATTCCTAAAAAGCAGACTGTTGTGTATGACCAGTGGAGCCCCAATCAAAAACTAAAAACTAGTAACTTTTACATTACTGGGTTATCCTTCAACATTTTCTTTTTTTTTTTTTTTCATTAATTTCTTAATTGCTTGTTTTCATTGAATAATTACTTTTGTTGTGCACTTGCACCTTTCCAAAGCTTCCTTCTTTTGTCCCAAAGCAGGCAAAGTGAAGAGAACAATTTTAAAGCACATCTCTGTATTTAAAAAATTAGTCCCATAGATGATGTTCTAAAGTTATAATGTTAAAAAGCCACATCAATGATGTTCCAAGGTCCAGTACATCTATTTCTGGATGTTTGTCCAGGTCACTGCTTTGGAAAGAACTGTAGCCATTGGATCAGCAGGCAGGAACTAGACTTTCTAGACGGAAGTCGTTATTCCATTATAAAACACACCTAAGAGAAAGCTTCTTTGAATTTTTCCATCTCTAACAAATAAATACATTTTCTAATATTGGCTGTATGCCAATCCTGCCAAGCCAATACTGCAATCTCCATCCTTTAAGCTCCCATGAAATTACTATTAACTCTCCAAACTATATAGTAACGTCATTTAGATTTTGGAGTAGATGAGGTGGATGGGTGACAGGGTTTGCAGAACAGCTCTACTCCGCACCAGTTTTCTGCCTGTTAGACATGGGTGTAAGCAAAAGCCAGTAAGGGATTATTAAGGCAAAGTGGTGAAATAGAGTCCTCATAGCAAATCTGCATTGTCTGTTTAACTCTGACACTGGAACTGTCTACCTGTCCTCCATGCTTGTCCAACATCTTGATTGTTTTGCTTGCCATGCCACTCCGGCTGGTGGCTTTTCTCTCCTTTCCTGTGCTAAGCAATTACCATTGCTAACAGATGTCACCGGTCATGATCACATAGTTTAGCCTGCACTGAAAAATGTTAAGCAGGTCAATTTCATGGATTCAGACATGCTATCTCTCTAGAATGGAAACCAATAAATATATTTTGTCTCCAAAGATAGATAAACAGACTTATTTATGAATATTGAATCAAACTGATGTTTTATCTTTTTTATACTTTTTAAAGTCTATTAATTTATTTATTCTCTTTTATTTTGTTTCCTATTTAAAATGATCTTTAGTGATCTTTAAGTGAAAAGGTTAACAGCCCTGAAATACAAAAGGTAATGAATTTAGATTGTATAGGGTTGTCACAGATGGGTCTCAGAATGTGAGGAGGATATAGTTAAAATTACTTACCCATGGCCTAACTTATAAGCTTGTATAGCACCCTAAATGACTCTGTGAAAGCCAGTTTAATGAATAATGAACTAAGGCAATCCTTTTTAATTGTCTTCTACTTGTACTTGTCTCTGGAGAGCAAAAGTGTAAATGTATGAATAGGATAGGGGCATTGTATTGAAGGCTGCACTGGGACAGCTTCTAAAACAAATGGCTGTAAGTACTCTAGAGTAAAGGGCCACAGCCTGGCACTGTACAAAACAAATGCAGGAATAATAAAGGAAACCAACCCTGCCAGTCATTTTCCCCTTTTACTCCTAGCATAGCCTGTAGACTTCTTCTCCTCCGGCCAAAAACGTCCAATCAGTGACCAAAGGGTAGTACCAGAGGATGATGGTAGCACAACCATACTTCTTCCTTGCCTTCTCCTCCCCTGTAAAACTGCTTCTTCTTTAGCCAGCCAACTGACAAATATGCCATTGGCTACTGTACAGATTCCACTGAAGAATTGTGATAGGGCAAAAGGGTATCCACTACAACCTGTTACAGAACCCATATAATGATCTTTCCAAATAGTGGCATATTAAGCTTTAGTTGTCTTTAAGAGCTCTGAGTGCCACAGATACTCAATGCTTCTATGTGTATCTGATGCTATAACCCCTACCAACATACCAAAGTAAAAAGAGTGTATTAGGTTTGGAGGTTTATTTTATCTCATTTTAAGTTCCCTTTTGTATTTGGTTGTTGTTGTGTACTGTCCCTTTAGTCTAGCTGAAATAGCCATTTAGACTCCATTATACCCCCCAAAAACCACCAAATATAATGGTATATTGATCTCAATGCATTTTAAAAAAATGCATTGAGATCAATATAAGGGTAAAGAAAACTCACTTTCACTTATTCATGTTTCCTAATAGATATTCTGTCATATTGAATAATTGGGAAGTCCAGATGCAAGACAATGATACCCTCATTATGTGCTTGTGGGAGAAGCCAGAGATAAAATCTAAAGCTTGGAAATCTTGTCAGTGGTGTTTCCAAAAGATATAGATGACAAATGGAGACAAACAGATACACTTCAATGCGGGAGGGATTTGTACAGCATGTAAATCCACAGCATATACCAATCAAAATATCTGCCTATCTGAGCCACCAACTAAACTAGGGTCAGTTTCGGACTAACATGATGGACCTTAATGGGTTCTTCAAAACAGTCAGGCACCCCATTCATGAGGACTGGATAACGTGTAGGACATGGACCTAAGAAAGGAGGCTTTACCCCTTCTAATACTTTAAAAAGGCTGTGGGCTGCAAAGCCCAAAATAGAACTTTTTAAGTTTTGTTGTTTTTTTTTTTATAGCAAACACAATCCTGGAGACACTCACCATGAGGTTTGTTTAAGTTCTCCAAAACTGGAGAAACTTGGTGATCCAGCAAACCTGGAATGGATCTGGGACAGTATTAAAAACATTTGCCAAATTTGCCAAAAATAAATCTATTTAGGGTTTGCTTGATCGCCCAGGTTCTCTTATGATAGTCTACATTCTCCAGTCATAGAATGCATTGATTTAAGTGTTAGAGAGAATAGAAATATTTAATATATAATATATATAAAATATATAAATATATAAAAGAAATATATAAAAGAAAAACTTTTATTTATCTTCCTTTGCTGGATGAATGAGTAAGCCAACATTTCAGCCAGCAAGGGAGCTATGCCTCACTCATTGGCCAATAAAGAATCAATGTGTGCAAGTAGTTTCTTTGCACTTTAAAGCAGTTGATGATTCCAAAGATCACATTTGTGTCATAGGCCTAACTTTTTATAACTGTTACTTGATGACATTTTTCCTCTCGTGCTGCCTGAATCCTAGTCTCATCTACTTAGAATTTGTGTTTTTCCAAAGCTCCCAAAATTTAGATTGTAAGCTTTGCAGAACAGACGCCATTCTAGAATGTTAAACAGAAAAAAACAATATTTATCTCATGGATATAAAGCTATATACTGCCTACAAAACACTCCTAGACTTTCTAAAATCAGCCACCATATTCCTTACAAAGGTCATATCCCTGGTGATAGTAAACACATTCACTGGGATCGAAGGACATGATGATGAAAATTACCGGAACAGCAAAATATGAAACCAAGAGGGCCAACATGCCATAGCTCAGTTTGAGCGAGAAACTGAAATAAATCAGTATTCATTTAGCTTCAAGTCAGAAACTCAACTATGCTTCTTGGGGGAGCTGTCACTGTTGATTTATCTGAACTGTGCTGTTCACTATCGCCAGCAGATTCAATACTTATGACATAATTCAAACCTCATTTGAAGTCCTGGTGGCTGGTTTCAGTGTTATATTGGCAGCGGCTGTCCAAGGTGCTGAAAGTGATAGAATGTACACAGTAATTGAGGCATGAGGATCCTGGAGTTCAGCAGCTGCTGTGTTGGTGGGGCTGTCCAATCGTACCCTGGAAGCCATTAACTGGCACATTGCTCTGACTATAAAAATATAAGTTTGGTTAATAATGGGCCAACCCAAAATACAATACTGCACTCATAATGGCAAGATAAGTATTATATTCCGCAACACATATATAGGGTACATTCATTTTCGGCCATATGAATTACCTTTATCTCTGATACATTTGCACACTATCATAATTTGTCTGCAGATGATGAACACTGTCAGTCAACCAGTCATTGTTTTCAGTTCTTACAATAAAGCAAACTTTTTACTAACTTTACAAACTTATATAAATAAATTCCTGCCATGTCACAATGAACAGCATAAATATGATTCAAAAATATTAACTTTTATCAGTACAAATCCTTACATCTAAACCCAAGAGCAAATATTTTATTATATTGAAGCTTAGCAGCCCTTAGTGGCCACATTATTTTTACATTCTTTTTATGTTTACATTTCCCAAAGTATAGAACAATGCCAGCTTGAAAGCTTGGACGGTTATCAATCCTCTTTTCTTCCCAGTTCTCCTCCATAAACTGCAGAGCACCAACCAACTAATTATGTTATAAAAAAGATGAAGTCCCAAATCAGAACAGCAAATTAGTGTGATTTACACTATCCCTCTATAAATACAGTAATGTGAGTCAATGTGGTCACCCCATTAAACAGAAAGATTAACTCTTGGCAGGTTAAAGCTATAAAAAATAGTCTGCATAATACATATCAAGGGACTGTCTACAAGGATAGAGGCTTGCCTATAAAATTATTCACATATTTACATTTTTTTAAATCTTTGAATACAGAAAATGTGCCAGAATAGGTGTACCTTAGGTAAATTTCAACCCTAAGAGTAAGTTCAGAAGAGGATTAAGTGATACTGTGCAAATCCAGGTAGCTGGCCTGGTCACTTGCTTTCTTAATGAACCAGTGTCTGCATATTTAACAGCTTGTGGCAATGAGCGGTACTAGTATTTATTCTCTATAGGCCGCCATGGGGAGAATTGCATCATCATCATATGGGCTACTTGTATCATCTCCCCTAAGACAGCAGTTACCTGGCATGAAAAAGCCAAAACTGCACCCCAACCTCATGGTAAGTCTGAACATAGCCTAACTGAATGACCATTATTTTGCTAAAGCACTGTGTATCATAAATAATAGAAAAAAGAAATATTTTTTGAGTTTTAGAAAACTAAGTGGATTTACATACTTTACTAAATGCAAATAATATTTAGGTTATTATATTCTTTGTAATCTAGTACATCAACCAGCACACAATGCTACACAGACCTCAGTAGGCATGTACTTCCTGACAACTGTGTTGAGTCCGTCTTCTTCTTCTTCTATCATCAATGACTGTTATGTAGTTGTTAGACTGGAGCTGTTCTTTAATATATTCATGTTTTATTCAGTGCCATTTGTTAAAATTGCAATAGCAATTTTACTGGCGTATTGTAATTATTCAAAATAATCCCACACATCACAAAAACATGATTTAGGCATCTTCCAACATAGCTGCTTCCAATGCCTTCTTGGTTCCGATTGGCATGGAAGATTCCATCCTCAACCTTCATCCCGAGGTTCTGATGTAAGCAGCTTTTTGTGTCTATTTTGTATTTTCATTTTCTGCTTGTAAGCTTCGAAGCCTTTTTTTTTCTTTTAGTCAGAGCAATGAGAGCAACTGATGCTATCTTTCTTTGGACAATGCCACGGCAAAACGATGGCTAAATAAACAGCACAAAGCTCTTGGTCCCCGTAGGCCATTTCCAGTAATTAAAATCAATAGGATCTTGCCTGAAGCATCTCTTTAACCTCATCAATGTACAGCTTTGTGAACAAGTGATTGTAGAGGAAACAAATGAACTTACAGCCCCTGTGGAAAAATACGGGGAGCTTTACCATTCTTGCTGTACTTTCCGGGTATTAATATTAATTGATTTCAATTTTTTCAGATTTTTATCTTTGTCTTCTTAAGACACCTAACTGGCCCTATTATCTCTTAATATGAAATGTCACGGTACTTCCCAGGGGTGGGAGAGACAAAGCAAACCCATCGATCTACAATTTAAAGACAAAATGGGTCTGTTAGTGACTTGAGGGTGCTAAGAGGACAGAACACACCTGCTCCAACATGACACCATGTTGTTACATGCGGTGCACTATCATTATGCCCCAATGGGTGGTATCAGTTTTTTAGAGTGCCCAAGGTTTAAAAATGGATATATGTGTACATTGCAAAATGTGAACAAAGTAAAGCCAAAGACGAAAAAATATATCAAAAAGCAGTCAGTTGGGTATTATAATTCATTAAGCATCACCATTTTAGTGACAAAAATACAGGCATGTAATGAACAGGATGAGTATTTTGGGTACTTTACTTTAGACATCAGTATATATTTAAATGCGTTAAGTGTATTGTTTGTTAGTATCTATATACATGGGGGCAGTAACTTTTGCCCAGTACCCACATAGGCTTTACTTCCTACTAAGAAGTTCTGCACAGTGTCTGTTGCTCACTGCTCACTTCTTCAAGGCTGTGCAATAGACCTGATTTACCAGACTTTATCCAATCATATCCAAAAACATGATTTTATCATGTTCAAGATCAGGATTCAGTGATCTTCCTTGTGTCTGTAATTATTCCAGCTTAGAAAATGTATTCCCAATCACCATTTATCATGCTCAAGAGAAATTTGTTTTAAAATCTTTCTATGTGCTTTTTTTTAACTGTTTAGAGGGTGTAGTCGTTTATGCAAAGTTTGGTGTTTTTTTCTCTTTTTTTGAGTATTTGATCATTTGTGGTGCATACGTCATAGACAGCACAATTTCTTTCACACTTTCTTGTTTTCTTTCTGAGAAACCCAAATATAAAATATTGAGGCTAATAGGTAGCTGTTTTTTGCACAAGAAAAGATCTAAAATTAAAAAAGGGTTAAAAGAAGTCCAATGCATTTCACCAGATTTTCTGAAATTTTCATGGAAAGAACATCTTTCACATTTTCTCATTATTATTTAGTAAAATAGTACTCAAATGTTTATTTTGAAGAGTAAAGGGAGGTTCTACCTACACCCAGGAGCTAAATTATAAAAGATCAATCAGTCTGACCACCATAAAAAATGTGTTATTTTAGTACAATAATGGTACTATTATGTCCACCACAGTCATAAACATAATGAATAACTGAAAATGATTACCAGATTAAACCGGTTATCACTCATATTTTTTGGCAGTTTGACTACTACTACTAACTACCACTTTACAGATCACCAAATAGTCTTTGTCATTTTGATAGTATTGAATGCAATAGGCCAAAATGAAGATCATTGGTGTATGATTCAATGAATTGGCAATTGCAATGAATGGGTAGCAGTTCCCCTATTTAAATATGGAGATCAGTCATTTAATTTATGTAAACAGAGTTTCTGTTCTGATTGCCACCAAAAACAGTCTGATTGCCCTTTTATAAATGTAGCATTATAAATGTGGCAATTCGAAATGAAAAATGTCAAACAAAGAATTGATGATCTGTTATTAGGTTGTCAATATTTTACTGATGACTTTTATTAATGTTTTTGTCTTGATTAATGATTAATTTTATGATGAAATAATTTTGTGACTGATAATCAATCAATGCATTTCCAGAAATTGGCTAATCTCAACGTCACAGTACACCAAGAGCACAGAAAAGGGAAGGCATGACGCTTACAATTTTTAGATTATCATTAATGTGGGAAGCTGTATGCTTTAAAAGCATGTATTTAAAAAAAAATATCATTTACTAAGCATTATACACATAGTACACTTACTTTATATACTTTAGTATAAACCCTTTAAAATGCCATTAGAAAAAGAATCTTGGTTTATGCTTGGGTCACACCAGTAAATGGTGCTGTGTCCCCATGTAAAGTGTGTAACAAACTATTGCCATCTGAGAGAGCCTTGGAGAGCTTTAATAAATCAGGCCTAATATTAGAGTTTGTGACACACTTTACATGACAACACAGTGACATTTAATGGTGTCCAACAACAGAGCACAAACGATCATTTAAAAGCAAGTTTCCCATCATATCTACTTCAAAAATAAGGAATACCACACCATGGATGTATTTATTCACATTCATTTTATTGGTATTTGTTTTGATTACTATTTTGACCTTTATCAGTGATGCTCACATTTTGTGCCCTAGGTTTATACTTAAGTCTGTCACGCTTAAGAAAACGGAGCCTCTAGGGGTGCTACATCCTGCACAAGAGTGGTGTAAGGCCTGAGAAGGGCCAAGGTGCAGAATCCAAGTGGCAATCAGGTCTTCTCCAGAGCCTGTAGTGGTGAGGATGTTAAGCTGCTGGTTACTGCCACGTTGCGGTCCTTGGGCACACCAGGGTGGGCAGGAAGATACAGAGTACCAAATCACTAAGCAGACGAATTGTCAAGGAAGGCTGAAGTCAGGGCAGGCAGCAAGCAAGAGAGGTTGGGACACAAGCCAGGGGTCAAAAACCAGGGATCCAGAAAATAAACACTGGTGACACAGGGGCCACTGCAGACACAGGAGAGCACAGGAGACACAGGAAGCCACAGGTGTCCACGGAAAAACCACAGACACAGAGGAACACTGGAACAGCACAAGGAAATTGACTGGGCAACATCAGACTGGACAACAAGGGGTTACGCAGGAGCTGCACTGAACCAACCAACAGGTATAGAGGAAATGCTCAGCAGAGTTAGGGGACTTGGTACCAGTGGAGACACATTGGGCCTGGTATATTAAAGCTCTCCAAGGCTGGAGAGAATACACTCTCACCAGTGAAGCTAGGTGATTCAACAAACCTGGAATAGATTTCTTTAATATCAATTGCTATTTGCTAGCAAATGCTTTGAATTCTGGACCAGATCCATCCCAGGTTTTTTGGATCACCCAGCTTCACTGGTGAGAGTGTATTCTCTCCAGCCTTGGAGAGCTTTAATAAATCAGGGCTATTGCATGAATGCCGAGGGCTGTGTCTGAGCTAGCTAAATAACCAAGAATGAGGAAGAGGCTAATTCCTTAATGGCCGGCAGAATGGGCGAAACTGATAAAACTTGGAAAAGCAGGCACGCCCAGGGTCAGAACTGCCCGCATGCACTGGAAAAAGGCGCCTGCACTTTAGTGAGGATGTCAAAGTCAAAGCTTTTTCCTGTATTTCCTGGTATAAAAAAAGAGTACCTTGGTTTTTATTCAGATCAGTTTATATTTAAGTATATATGATAATACTTTTTTTTGGGCTAGTTTAAAAAAACCATAATTGGCTGGAGATAGAAATTAATTAAATCAATGTAAACCCCAACCCTAGGGGTCTATTTCATTCTTTTCAATCAATTTGACATTCGGCAAACCTTCATTCAGGCAAACCCTTCATGGATTTAGGTATAGCCATAATGACAGTGATTGATTCACTACCAGAGAATGTTTGATGGAAATCACATTCACTTTAAAAAAATGAACTCCTTGGTCTTGTTAAGCTCTGTGTATTATAAACAATTGTTGTACCTTTTTGTTCCAAAAAAAAACTTCTTTTTGCTTTTTTTCTCAGTGGTGCTGATCTTATTCATCCAATTTCAGTCTACATGCACTCCCTCCATTTTTGACTGTAAAGCATTGCTTTGGAGCATCTTCCTGGTAGAAAGCATTATTTCTAACGTTATTATTGCTTGTAAATTGCATTCTGGCATATCCTATGGTGGATTTTACTGAGCTATGTCACAAAGTGGCAATGCAGGGTTGTCAACCTATAACAGGAAATGTCTAAACAAGGACAGGATTTTTGACTATATTTTAAATAAAGTTTGCACATTTCAAAAAGAGATTTAGGGTGAATTTTGAAATTATATTAACATGTTATATGAGATTTCAGTGATCTAATGTAATAAGTGTATTACAAAAACATGCTTTTACGAGATATTTTGGTGGTAATACTACGTACACACAACGGAATTCCGTCTCTGTGAATCCTAGTGGGTTTCCTCATCATCTGTTTCCCATGTAGGGTAGTCAGTTTATGATGATTGATTACCAGAGTCCAAGGTATATGCAATATTAAGCACTATCTCTGTGCAGGTCTTCCAAGTTTCCACTCTAATAGGCTGCAGCAGGCTGCGAGTCATCACTCAGTTGCACAGATACACACACCGTTTGCCATAAGTAATCACCTCAGTTTAAGAATTAACTTTGGAATGGCAAATACAATACAATAATGGATGGTAAGGGCACCGGTGTGCTTGTATAAATCATAACTGTGACATGGAGGCCATTATTAGGTCACAAGTTGGGGCTTTGTAATAATAGCAGAAAATGTATCATTCTGCAAATTAGAAGAGGCTGCCCTGACGCACGGAAATCATCCATTTAAATAAAGACAAGGATGACTTTGTTTTTAAAGGGGCACGATTAGGGATTCATTTTGCTGTTCATTTTTGTATTTTTTTAAAGTTTACATCTTCACCTTCCAATACCCTCCTCTCCAAAACAAAAGAGTAACCTTTAAATATGATTTTTTCTTTTAGATATTCAATACAGAAGATAATACCAATCCTAATTCCCATACACCTCATAGGCTGAAGCTACCATCCAGTAATAGAGTCTACCATTGATTAATTCCTGTCCTGGTTATAATGTTGGTTTGCCAAAGAACACATGAGATTGCAATTGCCCTTGAAGTGTTCTCTCCTTAATGGCCCATTAACAAGGGTATAATATCTGTATACAGTAGGCTAGCATGGAGGTCCTCCAATGGGCCACTAAGATTTTGGCCCAATTCTTTGAAGGTATACATTGGATAGTGATGGTAACATGTACTATTTGGATTCCAAAATTTTGCATTCATGTGCTTGACCGTCCTGTCTATTGCACCATATTATATTATCTGATGAAGCAGCAGTTGATCTGCGAAATGTTGTGGCCCTCTGTAACTCATGGCCTTTTCACTATGGGATATGGGCAAGTTCATAGACTGAATTTACAAAACAATGCGTGTATGGTCAATTTTGAATAAAGATATTGATGATTTTTTTATTGAGTTGATATACCATAGTACAGTACAAAACAAATCCCCATGCCCTGTACAAGGGTGGTACATAAAAATTATTAATTATTTATTTTTTATTAATTATTATTAATTATTATTAAAAATTAGTATTTTTAATGGTTTCTATTTTCCATATCCATTTCAATTCATATCTAACCACTTTATAGCCTCCTACTAGTCATATTATTTATGATGACATGTACCCAACATTTCTAGAGTGATCTAAGGGAGTTTTTAAAGGCAATGATATTGGCCAGAATTCCCTCTGTCTATACTTAGGAAACACAAGTAGTTATTGTTAGGATAATACCAAAGGGAATATCCCCATTCTTGGGGCAGTTTTTCTGTTAGGTATAGTATCTATACTTATACAAAAATTGGGCCTAATTTTTTTACTTTGTTTAATTGTATCTGTTTTTCGACTGATCTAACGTTGTTTTTTTAATAAGGCACAACAGATGCTAGCTAGTCAGGCTTCCCACACTGTTAGGATTGAAATAGGAAAGCAACATCCAACTATCCTTGGATATCTAAAAAATCTGTAACACATATTCTGCGTACACTGGCAACAATTTATTCAAAAATGACAGGTCCTCCTTAACCTCTTTTGGTATATACTGAACATGGCCCAGCCATTCTCCTTCATCAGGTCCTCTTTTGGTATGAAGGAACATTCCACCCAAAGCTGTTTGGCTACACCTTTTATTGTAATATTGGGTAACAAATGGCGATGAGCTTAATGTAATATTAGGCCACCAATGGTGATGCCAGGACGGAGGTGTTGAGGGTTATTAAAAATGATGGGGCAGGTAGATTTGATTAAGATAAAAGCACATATACTTTATAATACAAAAGCTACAGAGCCTTTTTGAGGTTACAGTTGAGGACCTAAGCCAGAATCTCAAAGCGAGTTCCTACAGGGAACCCCAAGAATAAATTATCTTACTGGAGTCTACTAAATCGTAAATGATGACTTTTGCATGAACCTAATATTTTTTTATGGTTTCAAAATTATCCTACAAATTCTTTACAGGGTACACAACACAACATTTACATTAGCTGCTGCCTCCAAAGGAGAATACTTAATCTTAACCCTATCAAAGCTATGCAGAGGCCCACACGCTGGAGCCAATATTCTTTGCACGACCCACAAAGGGAAAACCTGGTGGAAGTTCATGCAATCACAAAGAGAAAATACAAATTCCATACAAATAGCGTATCTAGTGAGAGCTGAACTCAGTACAACCAGGGTTGTGCTATACACTGCACAATGAGCATACAGCTGTGAAAAGGATCATTCTTTTTACTGGAATTACTAGCCCTCAATGAGGACATTACTCACCTATGAAAAAGCTGTACAGTTTCACAAGTCAAGTGCGCACAGTGAGTAGCGCCGTGTGTAATAGCTCCGATGGCTTTTTTGACACTTGAGAGATTAGCTGAAATTCCTGGTAGCTTTAGCAATTGTGCTGTATGTAAGAATAGAATGACCATGAGTGAGAGCCATTTAGTATTAGCCCAACCTTTCTGAAACCTCACATTATATAAGGACAATATTTTTCCTTTAAACGCCAGATCACGGTACTGGCCGTGTGATTTATTGACTCTTCCACTTTCAGATGGGCAACAAGAGACGTGGAAGTTCTCTGAGGACAATGTTCCAGATAGATCAATTTTCTGATATACTAGTGCAGGTATCTTGAAGATGACTAGTCTATCAGTCAGTACTGAGTACCAGCTCCCAGGCTGTATATTCTGCAGCATTATGCTCAGGCTAACCTGAACCAGAAAAATCTATGGAGCCTTTGTTTTTCCTATGGCCACTCTATTGTAAACTGTGGAGTGTTATCTATGAATGCATGCTTATTATGACAATTTGCACCAGTCATTTTCATATTTCTTTCATGTATTTTCATACCTGTTGTGATACAATTTTTTGATTATATTTCATATAAAAATACGTGAGTTCTCTTTCACATGGATATGTGAATATACTGTATCTAGGTGTGGTCAATCCTTCCAGTGTTGAATTCCTACTGGGAGGTCATTTAGCCAGATTCAATTTCCATTCAAATTTTTTTTATTTATCTGAACAGACATGTTCATTATTTTCTCATCAGAAACTGTGGTTCTTGATGTGGGGTTGTAAACAAGTCTAAAGGGAGCAATGTGTCTCTGTAAGTGTCACTACATTTTTATCTATGCCCAACTGAAAGTACGTAACATTAAACCTTGCCCTAAAGTCCAAAACCCCATATCTATTACCTATTTTTTTCAGTTTTGAATTAAGTAGGAAAGGGCTAAAACCCCTGTCAGTTTAATGTTTTGCATCCCGATAGAAAATTTTTCCTTCACTTCTTGTCCTGAAGATGCAAAAGAAGGAGAAGAAATCACAGCAAAGTAAGCAGAATTCCCCTCTTGGCCAGCTGTTACAAGAAAAGGTGTCCCAATTGGAAGATTTACCCATAGGTAATTGGTAACAGGACAAAAATAGGAAAAAAAAACAAAAACAGATAGGGGCATGGTCCATGGGTTTTAGAGGAAGTAGGTTGAATGACGCTGGCCATCATTCAGCTCAAGACATTCAGTGGTGGAAAAGAACTGTTGATGGATTAAAGGTAAGTATTGCTTCAAAGAATGCTTTTTATTTATTCTTTTTATTTTTTTATTTGTATTTGCTGACAAACGTTCCGCCAAAAATCATTTTTAATAATGAGGAAATAGAAAATGTATGACATCTCCATATTACTAAAGTGAATTCAAACAGAGGTTTGCCCTTAAAATTAAAGCCTATGTCAATCACAGGATGTTTTCAGGTACACTAGAATAATTTCTCTATTTTCTTATTTATTTGAGAAATTTCAATGTCTCTGTAAGGAGTGGCAGTTGGGTTTCTGTCTTATATTGTTTGAGGCCACAAGGGAGGACTTTCTCTATATTTTCCTCTAGGAACTCTGATCATTGATTGTGCATTTGGTGTTGCGCAGAGGACATTTTGGAACAGCCTCCATAACAATGAAGTGTTGACACATTTGTGCCCACATTCCTCCACTTGTAGACTGGTGGATCTATCACATACAAGGACTATTTAGAGCAGTGACTGGCTGTTGCTTCAGATAAAGTGGAGTAAATCTTTTCCCTACAGAGGTAAGCTGGGACAAAGAAATGGCTGAATTGGGCAAAATTGGAACAGAACCACAATAAAGACATTCTGTGCACTCTTTTCCTGCACATTAGTTTTATGTATAATATAGTGACAATATATAATATTGCACTTATGATTCCAAAGTCATGCACTCTGCATCTAATGTTTCTCCCATAGTCTAAGACTAATTTAAGGGGAAGCTAAAAAACCTACCAATGTGGTATTGTAGGAAAAGTGAAGTGCTCTATAGAAAGTTAAGCAAACAATGGGAGTGAACATACAAGCCCTATGTTTTTGGGGCATGGAAACCCTCGCCCTGAAAGGCAAGGGTAGCAGCCATTGATGGACTGTGCCATCATCATTGGACTGGGCACAGTGCAGGCCACATGTGCATACAACAAAGGCTGCGTTGGCTCCAAACACTGCCCTTCCCTTTCTATCTTAGTCTTCTAATACATAACATTACAAGAGACTGATATCAAGTCAAATTCAGATGCTTATATTAGCTGTATTTAAAAATATATGTTTTATTTCTAAATAACCTATAACCACCTTACTTGGTGTTGTTCTACCTACCTAGGGTTAAGCTTTAACTATGTAATCCTGAAAAAATAAAGAAAAAAATAAGGAGACCAGCCGCTTTTTCCAGGATGAAGAGGTATAGAGGAGTGAAGCTGATAAATGGCCACTGAAAGAAAAACACTTATGAAGTTGACAAAATGGGAGAAATATGGTGTATGGATAAGATCCAGAAAGTGAAGCTCGCTAACTCTTTCCATTCCTGAGAGGTGACAAAGGCCCCCGTTAAGCTGAATGTCAAGATCTGCTAAAACATGAATCCTCACAACTGCAACGAGAGGAAGAGGGAACGCAGATAAGGGATGGAACCAAATAAGATTCTTGCCCTGTGTCAGCAAAGGGAGAATTCATTTAGCTGGCACAACCTTCAGCTGTAGCGCTTTTGTCAGGCTTTGTAATGGCTCGCTGTGAACTTGAGGAAACATTGACTGCTTATAATTTGATTGAAGCGATTATGAATGTGGATTGCACGATTGTTCCATGTCATTTATCTTCCTGAACAGTTACTTGATACAATGTCTATTAAAGTGTCATCTGTTAAAGCCAGAGATCTGTAGACAAATGTTAACCTTATCAGAGTTAACAATTTAGATAATTCTACACAATTATATTAGGAAATCAAGTTCAGAGTACCCAGGAGATTCCCTTGTGCCTGGTTACATGGCTCATCCAACATATGCGGAGTAACTTTTGCCAGGAAATTGAGACAACTTTTATGCAGTCACGTTGTGGTCAGGTTTATATTGCATATGTCGTTTCTGATATGTATTCTTCAATTTGGAAGGGATAAAACATTTTTCCAGGTGCATTTTGTGATATTTACATCTATACATATAGAAATATAGAGCCGCACTTCTTACCAGTATGTTTTTCTGTATGTAGATATATATAGTTGTGAATAGATTGTCCAACAGTTAGGACCGCACAACATTTTAAATATCTATTTGTGTCCTAAGTATGGAAAAATTCTCTCACTTTCCATGCTGTCGTAGATACAGGAAGTGGAATCTCTCCAACAATGACACCCTCAGCAAATACAGTACTCTCATAGTAAAATAGAGTAGGGGTGAAACTTCCATCATGTTCTTATTATGATCACTGGTTTGGAAAGTAAGGGGTTATCTCCCCAACTTGGAAAATGCCATAAAAAACCTGACAGAGGCTTCCCACCTTATTCAAGACTAAAAATAAAGGATTGGTTTTGTTATTTAGATTATAATAGTTAGCTTATCTTGTTTATTAGTTGAACATAGATGAAGCCATGCCACAGATTCCAGCTACAAAATGTAGCATTGGTATCTCTTGGTGCGGGAAGGGTAGGCCTTTGGTGCAAAGTATCGAGCAGCAGAGAAGAGTATTGTTACTATACCTTTACAACACTGTTGTACATTTCTACGTTTCCAACTCTCGCCCTCTGCTTGCCTATCGGCTGCACCTTCTAGAGCTCATGAAGGTGTAAAATTATGTGTTCAACTTTATGTGTGCAGGGTGCCATGTGTGCATGTGCACACAAACATGTGCCTACGGGCATGGGCAGGTCTTAGAATTAGAAGGACTATTTAGGTCTCCTAGGTCCTAGCAGACACTGCTGGATCCTCAGCGTGTTTTCTTCGCCATTCTGCCTAATATTCTTTTGTTGGATTTTGACCTTTGGTCATTTTTGACCACATCTCCTGCCTGTTGCCTGCCCTGACCTTGGCTTGTCCTCACTCATGTCTCAGGTCTGCTGCCTGTCCCAACCTCAGAATGATTCAAATTGGTCTAGTTGGTTTTACCTGCACTAAGGCCCTGTGAGTGTGGAGAGATCCATTACCCTGTCCTGGTGACATCTTGCATCCAAGCAGTCCAGTATCCACTAGGATTGCTGGCCCATCACCCCTTGCGAGGTGTTCGGCTGAAGACCAGGTGTCATTTTTACTCTACTTTGACTCCATTACTCAGGTAATTCTTTGTCACCTGCCAGGAAGTGAATTCCTAACAAGCAAGGGTTTAAATGCACAAGGGAGATGGAGGGTTACATAGTGGGCTCTTTCCTTAGTGAAAATAAGTACATAATAGCATCTAAATGGGGTAAAAGGGTCCTAATTTACCACCGTAAGATGGATGCTGAGAAAGGCCAAATGGACCATGTACACATTTCATCATTTATCATCCCTCATTCCTATCATTCCAGACGGTGTATAGTTTTTCTGCATATCCAGTACAACATAATGATTATGAGTTAATGCCATTGTTGGACTAATTGTGTTGGCATAAATCAGAATTTTTCTTTTGTTTTTTTGTTATTTTTATTCTATCAGTTAAATCAATCCAAAGCATTTTTCAAAATAAATTCAGAATCCTTGACCTGAAACCGTTATTTGTGTTTAGTGATTGTATTGTTGATCCGGACCATGGAACAAAAGAGTCAGACCCCCGATGATGAAAATATGTTGCGGGCTTGACCTTTATCGCCCAACAAACAGTTTCATTTGTAGCGCCTAGTGTCCATATGAGAGCAATCAGCTCAATGCCAAGGTTCAGCTGAAAGTATAACTGTCTCCGGTGATCTATTTAGAAAGAAAGACGCAGACTGAAGGCACCACTGCCTTCATTGCTTTATCCCCTGACAGTATCCATCTTTTCAAATTGATTTTTGATATCCATAGTGACCTGGAAGAGAGACACCGCGATAACTCTGAGAAAGTGGAAAACAATGTAATTCTCACAAATATGAATTACTTGCCGGCAGGTTAAATCTACTGTGCAATGAATTATGTGACCCCGAAGCTCCTATAATTCTTTTGTATTTTATAGACTCGTGAAAGGACCTTAGAGCTTTGACAAGCACTTAACAGCCAAAATCTGAGCTAAACAACTCTGTTGGACATTTGATTTAGTTGTCTTAAGCATAACGTTGCCAGTCACTTACACCTGTGAAGCGCAAGATGACATGTACTTATTTTGTTGGTACTGAGCAATTTTTTTTGGTTCATTTTATAAGTTCTTTAATGTATTCCTATTTTTATTTTGCCCAGCTACTGTTATATGGCTTTAAAACAGACCTACAATTTGAAAAAAAGATGACTAGGATGTTAAGGGATAAAATTACAAAAACAGCTTTTGCTTCAAAACACAACTTCAAAAAGGAGATGTCCCTTGTAGTATTTCTTTTCTGTGTAAGATGAGAGCCAGTATCATTGAGTCTACTTCATCTGAACACAGGTTATCAAAGTCCTACCTTTGACTCAGGACTGTCTAGAAGAAATCTTTTTGTAACCCTGCTTTCCTACTATTCTATTTCATGATTCATGTTAGCACATTGGCACTGCAGGCTGACACCAGGTCAGGTACTTTCACTGATTACATAAATAATATAAATTAATATTATGTAATGATAAATAAGGAACTGAATCATTTTGTATCCTTAAAGTTCAGGAGCCTTCTCTCCACCTATCTTTAACCCTTACCTTCTTTAAACTAATCATTCGACTTACGTACTTTAATCCTTAGTCACCAGATATGCCGATCCCTTGGTCTTCTGAAATTCAGATTTGATGGCTACTTTTTCAGGTGCCCATGTTACTCTCAAGGTAACCTGAACTCTTCCCAATAATTTTCTAGAGTGGAGGCCCTAACAAGCTTAAGAGGACTTCAGTGGAGTAATGGTGCCATGATGAGTGGCAGCAACTCGACAAGTTAGCAGCAGACCCAGACTGCAGTAGTGGATCTCTGGTGATGAACTGCGATAATGGTGAACTAAGGTACGTACAAGGGATTGTTCTTTTATTTTATTTCAGGGTTAGAGGGTTTAGATTTGCCCAGTGGCCTTTAAAGTGCACCTTTTCTTGTTTAGTAATCATATCGGTGGAAATTGGTACAGATAAGGCATGCTGCTTTTGAAAATGAGGAATTTTATGTATTTTATGTATTGTAGTATTCAGTAGTAACAGAAAGAAGCATACAAGTGCTCATTACCAGCAGTGGAGTTTGTCCTAAATGAGTAAAATCCTATGTGAATATTATGTAATTGCTTTTTCTTCCACATATCCTGCAGTTGAGAACATTATCCAAGTTGGTGATAATATTGTACAATGATGAAATGAAGACAAGAAGACCCCTACCTGACTGTATTTCACAGTCAGAGACTTTCCTATCTGGGAAATTTTTACAAAGACAATTTAAGGAAACACTTTCACATATAGGATTTTATTAAGAACTGTTTGGTTATTCTTTCACATAAATTGAATGATGGTTTAATGATGATTTAATTTATTTTTTCTTTGCCCATGAACTGTATATCGACCTGAAATTGAAGTTTAGTCTCTACACTTGGCTGCATAGCAAAAATCTATGTTAATTCTGCTTTCTTTACTGCTATCAGAGTTAAACTCATTGTATTCTATGTGATCTGAAACTTTGGACGTTAAGTGCATCTAGTTTGAGTTTTCTTTACAGCTAATTGTCATATCTGACCTTTTTTGGACTAATTATTCTCTAAAATCTAAAGAGGTTTATCACAACCTAAAGTGGCATACTGTGAGACATAAATTAGAAGACAGAATATAAATAATGGAAGGGTAAGTTTATTCAGCTAAAACATTTAAAGATCAATATGAATAAAGCACATGTCTGGGCTAAAATCTAAGTCTGTTAATGCCCCATGTTGGGATTTAATGATAGCACCTTTTGAAGTCTGCAGTACTTTGTGAGAAGCCCTCTGTTTAGGAACCTTCCAGTTTTCAGTACATTATAAAGACTCTTGAATGGAATGTATTCAGATTGTAAGGGAACAACATGGGCACCTGAAGACGGACAACCCCACAATGCATTCAGAAGACGATTTCAGACCTGGCTTGTAACAGGCACTTAACAGCCAAAATCTGAGCACACATTCTTTTTAGAAATTCTAAACTTTTAAATTGGTTTTCTTTTAAATGTAATTTAGCCATGCCAAGTTTTCCAGAGAACTTCCTAAATTATTTGTTTTAGATATTTACACAATTTGTAATTAGGGCATAATAAAAAAAAAGCAACCATACTACGACCCAACTTGATGGTGGTAAAAAAAAAAGATTATTGCTTTAACATATCTCCTCCTAAATCAAATCCAAACAATGTGATCACTACCTGACATGTTTTAAAAAACTGCTTTATTAGTGTGAATAATAATAATGATATTAATATCTACTAATATTATTTCTGATTTATGATTTTATTATTTTCTTTATAATCCTTATTTTATCATATAAAAATTAAATTTAATATTTTATTTTATTTGTTCTTTTCTTATGCAATGCACAAGATAGATCAAACTGTATAGATCAAATCTGTCTTTAGGTGCATTTTTTTATTTTGAAGTTTTTGGTTTGCCATTTCTTTGTGTCTTATAGGATCATATTTTGGCTCCTACTGAGCTTTATTGAAGCAATCGGTTGGTTTGTTCTGAAGTTGCCGGGTTCACTCTCCAGTAGGTCATTTAATTTAACAACATAAAACTAAACATAAAAGCAATTTTTTCAACCCAGGTATAAGGTCCATTTTCACTCTATTTATTACCTGACAAAGAACAGTTTGATAATAGAAAAAAAGTGTTTTCAAAGGGTCTTAAACATAACAATTAAAGCGTAAGTATATTTTCACCATCATTATTTGTAAGGTTTAAATATCAAATATCATTAGGTTTCCTATTTTGTAATAATATAAAATGCATTCTCTGGAAACAATCTTTTATTATCTGTACACAATAAAAGTCTTATACACACAGAAAATTTTCATTACCTTGGAATATCTTCCATGATTGGTTTAGGGGAAAATTGTGCATGAGTACAGCTGCCCCCTATTTCTGGAAAGACACAAGAAAGGTGAACATTGTATGCCATGTTTGTGTATATAGAACAGGTAGTCCTCGGGTTACATAAGAGATAGGGACTGTAGGTTTGTTCTTAAGTTTAATTTGTATGTAAGTTGCAACAGGTACACTTTTTTAATATATGCAGTTAGGACAGATGTTTGTCTCAACATATTAGGCAGCGTAGTGTCAGTTACTGTATAAAATCTTCACTGTAAATTAATCACAAAGCAAAAAAAAAAAATGATTATGGAGCCTAGACATGCATTAAATTCTGGAGCAAGCTGTGCTTCGATATGCAAAAAGAAACAACTGCAGAGTTTGTCTTGGTCATTAAAGAGTTACAAGAGTTGCAGAACAGCAAAAGATTTCTTCTGCAAGTCATGCAAACTGCCCCCCTACCCCCCATTAAGCCTCTGTCCTGCACACAAGTGAGCAGGGAAGCCCCGTTCATATCTAGGAGTCATCTGTATGTCGGATGTCTTTAACTTGGGTAATACCTGTATATGTATAATTCAAGTGCATTGTGAAGAGGTGTTGTGGTGCTATTGAGAGTGGTGACATTTGCACTACTGCAGTGGAATAGTGTGAAAGACCCTGTAAAGTGATTTCTGGCTAATGTGCACCACAAAGATCATAGAATAAATGACATCATACATTCATCATCATAATAAACCAAATTTCCTACATATATCCTTATCATTTCCATAGGTAATAAATACATATATTGCTGTAAATTTGCTAAGGATATCCCACAGGTTCCCTGTACATTCAGTTGAGGGCACTGGATATCTTTATGTCTGCTGGCCAGCTTTATAAATGCAAATAAATGTTGTGAACAAGTGTATATTAAAATATAAACCCAGGTGTAAAAATGTGTTAGGTTGATTCATCGCTAACAAATACTTTCTACACCCCATATTCCAACAGCGGGTGTGGCAGTGTTTGGCTATACATTTATAGACTATACAGCATGCCGCCAGTGCTGTTCTCTGGGAGTATGCTGAAAATGCGATGCAAATGTCACTTAATTTACATGACAAAGTGCTGCTATTATTTAAATATGACAGAATGCCTCTGAGAGCAATTTTGGAAAATTATTAAAACAATGTTATGAGTTAAATGTCAACGCGTAGTAATTATGTTTGTGTTAATTGTTAATTAGGCCCATAATGGAGGCTGACTTAATTAATAATGGCTCTTTACATGCTTGTGAGGCTGCTTCTGAGAAAAGATGGCTGCAAAAAAAAAAAAAAAACCTCATCTTATTTCTTATATTCATTTTAGGAAAGAACAGCAAATTCTGCAGCTCGATAGATCAGGGTCACCCACTATGATCCGCTTCTTTGTCAATAGTATTTTACATCTGCGTGAAAATATAAAGAACTTGCAGCAAAGCACAAAATATGGTAATCAATAAGTCATAACAATAGTCTCTTTGTATGAATACATTTTGGTTTTTGATGCATGCAGGACAATATTTTGGTATCAGTATGTCCTAGGCATCTCCTCTCTGTAGGAACCTCATGGTAATGGAATCCATATCACCTAATTGCTCTCTTTTGAACACAAATACCTCTGTTGCTCCTTTATCTTTCATTCTCTTTATTTGTTTTCATGTTATACTACACCAAAAACTTTTAAATACTACTTTGTCACAATCAGTGTAATTACCAGGACAGCAGAGGCTTGTTCTTATGATATTATGTGCCAAGAGGTGGCCCTCTTTCCTGCCTCAAAAAGTTGATTGTTATGGAGACAACATTACCAATAAAACGAGGGGCTTTCCAAAAGTTTCGCAATTTTTTAAGTCTTTATTTAACTAATTTATTAAGAATTTCAAAAACAAATTACACCACTATTCTACATAGTCTTCCTTTTCCCAGTGCTGTACCAACTTTTTAAAGCCATCAACATAAAATGTTTTTGGGTGAGAGAATAGCCATTGAGGCATCAGTTGAATCATTTTCAGGGTTCGTAGTTCTGTCTGTAGCTGATAATCTGGAGGGTTCTGCATTCGTCGCACTATTACAGCCATTCTTGAACATTGCAATCCATTCATAGATGACTCTATGAGAGAGAACTTTATCTTCACACTTAGTGTGGGGGAGATGATTTTGTGCTCCAGGTGCACCTTCTACCCCAAAAAAATGACAGAACGCTGTTCTTCTTTGGTGCAATTTATAAGTTTCCCAGCAATCTTCCCAGACAACTCTTATACTAAATTGCGAGGTTAGCCGGCTTGCCAGACAGACTAGTCACATGACACTCTCAGACACAAGAAATTACTACACCTTTCATAGTATCCAATGAAAATAAAAAAGTGCAAATAAAAAATGCAAATTATTGGGTAGTATGTTCAATACATAACTCCTAACTCTCTGAGATGGGAAAGTGCACTTCATAGATTTAGACTAAGGACACTGCTTAAACCAACAAGTGCTACTACATAGCTGATGGACTTTAGCCACATTCCCAACATTTTCCCTATGTTTGGTGTTTAATTCCATTTGAGGTACAAACATAGACTTATCTACAGAAACCAATGGTGATGGTGGCGCACTTGCAAACCAGTTGTAGGGTCCATTGATGTTTTGATAAAAAGGTTGTGTAGCTTTGGGAAGGGCTACATAGTGAGGATTAAATAGGCTGCCCATTAAATCCCACAAAGAATCCATTATGGTGGGGTCATTAATATGTCACCAATGTGATATGTAGGGTCATTGGCATTGCAAAAAGCACTGTGTTCATTTACAAAGATGGCCAATATCTAAACAACATTATAAAGTGTACTGTGCACAACACTGGAGAAAATCTGTGACTAATGTCTCAAATGTGTTATATTACTTTTTTATACTTAATTCCCAAAATCCCATACACACCAACTGAAATGTTGCATTAGGTTGGCACTTTGAGTATTAACAGCAGGTACTCTGGTGGATTATAATTTTTGGACTCTTAAAGAATTAGTTTTTTTGGTTGTCACATTTAAGAAAAACATTTTGACTTGACACTTAATAAAATATCGGAAAAACAGTGGGTGGAATAGTGGCTCAGTGGCACTGGCTGGACCTTGCAACCCTTGGGTCCCCAAAGCACACTGGCATATGTATAAAAACCTAGGCTATGGTAGGGATATTAGACTGTGACTAACTCCAAAATATTGATAATCTAAATTTCAAATAAAAAATTCATAATTGATTTATCTGTACCCTGAGCCAAGTCCAAGTTGTGAACTGTAAAAGGTGAATTGCCATTCCAGACCTTCATACTCAAGCCTTCGATATTAAGCGTTGATGATGGGAAAGTTCACGAAAAACCTGAAGATAGGTGAAAGATGTCATTCGGGTGATACACCTTCAGAAATCACTTCACTTGTGACAGATTCACTTTAATAATGATAAAAGAAATCTTTCTTCCAGTCCTGCAGGGCGAGATGCGGAAGCCACGGAAGGAAGTTATTTCACATGAAAGATGGAGCCAGTCAGCGGCTGTGTACACACACTGAGTGGCCAGTATTTTTCACTAACCTGACAGGAGCTCAAATGAGCTGAGCTGGATTCAATGCTACAATAAAAACAGGCGCAGGTTTGCCTTACAGCTGTTTTATTTCTTCTATCAGCAATAAAAGGTGTGTTTATTGAGCGCCATCTCTCAGCATCCACCCACTTTTCTCCCCAAAGCACAAAGACTCAGTCACACTTCAGATAGTCCTAGTTACATCACATGGCAAGTGCTCTCCAGGCAATCCGCTAAATGGGATGACGGCCAGGTTCCTGACATTTAGAAGCTGAGCTTAAATTGAAAGGGAATATATATATATATATATATATATATATATATATATAGCAATACTTTGCTTACAAACTTCATTGTGCCCTGCACATTCTATAGGCCATTTTGTCCCATTCTAGTAATAGGAGTAATTGGAGTAATAACATTTTGTAGACTTGCCAGATTGTGGGTGAAAAATTTTTTTGGGAAGAGGGGAGCTGGTTTATGGGCTGCTTAAGGAGGATCGGGAGTAGCTTGGAGGGTATATTCTGCGTAGAGTATAGAGGACATTGATATGTTGCAGTGTGGTAGTGAGCAGCATGGCGGCTTAGATTAGCATTTGCAATACTTCTTGCCACGTTTGTGTGGATTTCCTCCATGTCCTCCCACATTCCAAAAACATGCAGTTAGGTTATCTGGCTTCACCCCAAATTGACCTTAGGACAGGTAGTTACATGACAATGGACTTTGTAAAACGCTGCCTAATATGTTGGCACTATATAAATACTGTGTAATAATAAAAATACATATATGGAACATTGCAGCCCATGGTGGATGTGGTGCAGCTGTTGCATTGCCCATCCATGAAGCATTACCATACATTATAGTCATGACTTGGAGGTCTACAATGGCAGCCTTCATCTTACTCTCAGGATAGGTTTCGTTTAAGATGATCAAATAATCAAAATTAATACACATGCACATAACCTGAACCTGGTAGCAGTAAATGTCTGTGTACACTAATCGTCATATATGATCCCAATAGACTGGCAAAGTGTCAATGAATTCAAAACAGCATGGGACCCAGGTATAGTCAATGTTGTCAAAGTCTATTAAAACCCATGAACAATAAAATAAGTCGTTGCAGTTCAATATCAGCCTTCCAAATTGTCTTTTGTGAACTGCACAACACCTGCATGGCTGGATTTCTCCTTAGGCCATTGCCATGACCAATGGGGGCAGCATTTGTACTATTATTGAGGCTGTAATATTATAATTTTATTATGTAAAATTGCTTAGCATTGGGCTGTTCTGCCCACAACCACCATGGTTTCCACCAATGACCCTCCACTATCATTATGGTCGACCTTTCATATTCAGCTCTTAATCACAAGCTAGCTGGTCTAGGGGGAATAAAATACAAATCCAACCCTTAACACCTTTATCTATGGAGGTGAGGAGAGGGAGAGGTTTTGTCGTCACAATCAGGAGACCAGCCTAGGTTGACAACACTCCATATAGTCCTCTCCATATAGTCTAGTAGGTGAGTGTTGTTAGCCAAGGTCAAAAAGTGTGTTAGTAGCAAGATTACCAAAAAAAACAAAAAAGTCTGATAAACGAACACCAATGCAGCCACCACATCCCATATATTCCATTTTATTCCTAGGTAATCCACCTTTGCCAAGGGGTAAAGCAGTTGTAAAGTATGTGAAACCTAAGTATCCCTCCCTCCAACTCTGCACTGATAAAAAAGGCTGCCATTGCTGTCTGTATAAATTTTTGTATATATAGTGCATAAATCACTATATTTATACTGCTTATATTTCATCATGTGTCTATATTTACAGTATTTATATATATAATAGTACACACACACATATCTATAAATTTAATAACACACACATAATATAAATATATATATATATATATATATATATATATATAAACCTTCACATTTATGTCACTGCAGATACATGTATCTAATGTCACCGATGTTTCACGGATTTTAGCCTTTAGATTAGATTTCTCCTTTCTCATTACCAACCTTAATAGACCCTTCAGACCTCATTCCAGCCCGAGATACTATCTGACCCGTATAATTAATTAATTATAGCCCAAATATTATAGATTATTAAAAATAGCATAACTAATAGTGTAATATCTCAAGCTGTCGGCTTTAATAGTCAACATTGTCTTGGTGGCTCTTATCAGCCCGGGACACCCGGTGAGAATATTGATTTCTGGTAATTTTAACCATCATCTGCCACCCTGATGTGTAATTGTCAGATTTTCACCAGAGTCAGAGCTCATTTGAAATCGTTAAACCGTCTGCGACGCTCTCGAAAGGCCCCGGCTTCCCCCCTCTACATGTTTCAGAAGAAAATAAATGGAAATCTTGCAGAGAAAGGCAGCAGCTTAGTTGTACAACATTTGAGGTTTTTTTTTATTGTGTTTCATTGCTATTGCACAGAGAACATGGATTAAGATATTTCTAAAGGCCCAAGGGTATGTTTCTCCTTGAATGTCTATTGGAAGTCCGACTGAGACATCGACTTGTACAGGAGAACATGGGACTGGGTCTTTGTGATGATGTTGTAAGACTTCCAACCCTATGTCGTCCTTTGGGGAGGGCTGTCACCTTGGCCAATGTAGCAAAGATGCCCCCCGGGGACTCTTCAAATTGGGTTTATCTGGCTGCCCATAATGGAGATCTTTAGGAAAATTCCATTTGTTTCTCATTTTCTAATTAAGATTACCATTGCTGTTTATATCGTGCTTACAAAAGCGATGTTGCACTTGATAGTGTTAATTGATTCTCTCCTTGTGAATAGGAGAAAGACTAAGCAACAATTGCAGGACATATCGGGATCAGCTCCTCTGTGTTTATTATTTATGCAAAAAAGGAAATTATTTTCTGCTAGTCTATTAACAAATTATTGTGCGTTAAAGCTGAATCCCAGCCAAATATAAAACACACACATGTGTGTAAGTACCCAAACTTGACTTGGTATTCTTTTGTTATCTGAGGTTAAGTAGTCTGGGAGATGGAGAAGAAGTGTACTACAATGCAAACAAAAGACGTGATAACTGATAGGCATAAGGTTGGGCCCATTTGTCTTCAGATGTTCCTTTGCTAGCCAGTTACAGGTTTAGGATGGAAAGGTGAACGAGCTGCTGGATAAATGCAGTTGAGAAAAATTAGGTCACCAACCCGGTCATAGGACCTGTAAAATGTAGGACTAGATACACAGAAATACTAATCCCTATACAACTAGTATAATGGCTGTATTTACCATCAAACATGTAGCCTTTGCTATAGGCAACAAAGAGGCAACTTATCTCTATATAGTTATCAACCACACAATTTCTTTTCTTATCACTAGAAGTAATACAACATATACACTGCCCATCCAAAAAACAAAGTCACACATTCGTGGAACCACCTTTAGCTTTGACTATGGCACATTCACCATGCTATGGCTTATGCAATGTCAGAATATTTTTTTCCATACTGAGTTGCATTAATTCTGTCTTGATATTGTTGTATCTTGTACTGATGATGAGGATAGTTGGACCACTGCATAAAGTCTTCTACAGCACATCCCAAGTATTCTCAATGGGATTGAGGTCTGGACTCTTTGATGGTCATTCCATGTCTGAAAATGACGTCTCATGCTCCCTGAATCACACTTTCACAATTTGAGCTTGATAAATTCTACACATTCCCATCACATATGCTTGTGTCATCAAGGAAGAAAAAAATAATAAATAAACCTGGTCATTCCGTATATTTAAGGTGTCAGCTGACTTAATTTTTGGGACACAAAACTTTGCTGAATCCCTGGACCTGACCAACTGAAGAAACCCAGATTGTAACAAAGACCCCCATCTTGTGATTATTTTTTACTACTAATGGTCCTGCCCCTCAAATCACAGTGATAACCAGATCGTTTTGTAAATGAAGTAAACCTCAGAATTGCTAGATTTTGTTTTTGTTTTACTCAGTATATACATAATATTTTGTCCAATCCAATTTGTGATTCCTGTGTTACAAAAATCCTAACAGATCAGAAAACTCCACATGCAAATATTTAGGTTGGTTAAAAAGTGCTGACTTATCTGGTCTCCTAATTCCACCTAATTCTCTAACTCCCTACTCAGAAGTATTTATTATCCCCTCTAGTTAACCCATTCATTGCCTGATAGTGACAGATTTCCCACTGGGAATGAAGGGCCATGAAAGATTTACTGTCCCCTCAGGCAACATTTCCTGCAATAAAACATGTGTATTACCCCACCAAAATGTATTCAAACTGAAATCTCAATAATAGACCTAGTTTACACCTAGGTGCTGCTTAGTGTTCTTTTACATATATGAAGCAGCACTATGGAAATTAATGAAAAAAGCTCACAACTCATAATGTATTTTTGTGCCCTTTTAATTGCGTCTTTATTAAGGAAAAAATCCTGAATGTTTCTTACTTAATTGCAAAGCACATGGATAGCAAACAGTGCATGGAAAAGGTGAACTCAAGAATATTTATACATCAAAGAGCAGTGTACCGCATGTATTTATGTTTATGGAGAATATGTATTAAAAGGGAATCAGCTACAGAGATCAAGAGGTGAAGAAAGCAAAAAGCAACTATGTTTATTGTGGCCTACCCTCAAATATTCCTTCACATGGATTGGCTGCCATATTTAACAATTTTCATATCTTTGGCCTGAATACATTCCTAGCTCAATTGATCTTGTCACAACTAATATTTGGACAGATCATGACCTAAAATTATATGGTCATGACCTAAAATTATATTGTCATATATAGGTATAACAGATGCCAGCAGCGTCATCATTATTTTAGGTAATCAGTATTGTACAATGGGGAAATTCAGCTTAGCCAATAAGGTGGCCAGAGACCTTGGAGAATGGTCGAATGTCCGGGGCATTGAGCACAATACAGGGATTTAGGTCACCCAAATATAAGTGTTCATTCCTATGGAGCAGGTGAAGACCTCAGAGGAAAGCTGCCAATTAAATTCTATAAGGATATAAGGCTGACCAGTCCTTAAATGTGGTTTATTTATTAGTGGTTTTCACTATACCTGGTAAACAACATCAATATCATACTATATCTATAAGGACAAACCATCCTAGTATAGGACTGCATAATACCTGCATCTTCTTTATAAAATGGGGTGGGGTGTTCAGTAGTTCATTGGAGAGAATTGGCAACAGTTTTAATTGATAATAGTCAGCAGGGCGTCGATCACATGAAGTCACTAGCTCAAAGATTTCCGGCAAGATCAACATATATTTTAGGTTATTGTTAGGTTAGGTTAGGTTATTGTATTGAGTTTATTATTATTTTTTTATTAAAGTTTATTGTTAGGGTTTACATACACTTGTGTAGTGGGAATGTTTGGTGATTTTATAGTCAGGTAAATATGCACACTGCATATTATTATTTTTCATTCTCTTTTCGAGCCAGTGGACGGGCTTTTCAGTTTTGTTTCATGTATATTACTATCAGTGATGGATGTAGTCCAGAGTGGGCCCATGTGCAGAACTGACCTAGGATCCCCTGTAGGAACCCCTATTGGCTAAGGAGGATCTGGGGCCCTCATGCAGAGGCACACGATGCACCACCCTATGCCCGCCCCTGATCACTATCTGTTTAAATCCTTCTAAAAATTACCCTGTTGTTTTACCTCCCTGGTGGTCTGATTATATGAATAATTTGGAATGTTAAAGCAAATTATTCTGTTTAAATTTCCCACCCGGTCACACCCCCCAGTGCACCGCCCCCACACGCTCACATGTCCCATTGATCACGCCAGGGACACAAGGCCAGGGGACACAGATGCTGGGTGGTCATCGCTGGAGGACGCCGCAGGCTCGTCAGGACCAGGTAAGGCTCGGGGTTACCTCTTTTGGTACTGAAAATTAACCCCGAGCCACACTCAGGAATACCGCCAGGGAGGTTAAAGGCTCTGTAGCTCAAGCTGTAATCTTTATACTGTAATGAATGGCTCATTAACTATACCCAATATCAGTTGCTCATCTCCTATTGGCTGACTTAGTACAAAGTTTTACCAAGGGAAAGAGAGCAGCAAGGCAAGCTTTTTAGATAACTCATGGGGCTCTATTTATAAAACAGGGAATCAGACATTTCCTTAGGGTAATCAATTACTTCCATTGAAACACAGGATTCCCACAAGAGAGTTATTGAGGGAAAACCAGATTCCCTGCTTTATAAATAGAGCTCATGGTGTTTTTGGAAACTTTTTTTATGTTTTAGCATAGCATAAAGAAACAATCATAAAAAGTTAAAACAATAAAAAATTTTTTAAAAAGAACGAAAATAAAATTGACCTAAAATCATTATCATTTCCCTGTAAGCCCAGATTTTCAACAATAGATTTAAGTTTACAGGGAATTTTATTACAAACAAACAGCACAATAGGCCCCCTGGGATTCCAGACAATAAAGGTCACTTAAGCTGGTAATTATAATTCACATGTGTGATAATATTAATTTAATAATGATGGTGGTGTTATGGAGCATTAACAGCAATTAAGCTCATTATTATCCTAACCCAGGTTCCCATGGGCTTTCAAATCTCTCTCTGAGCACTGGGCATTAACAAAAGCGTGATATCCTTTTCATAATCTTTCTTCATTCTCATTTAACCCTCCTTGGTTGAGTTAATTAATTTGCAGAGAGAATCCAGTTAGCACTTTAAAAACATTATAATGCATGACAAGGTTGTTTAGGCTTGTGAGAGATAATCGGGCAGCGGGGAGCTTGTCCACTTTACTCAGGGATGTGTCTCTGTATATACAACCAGCGGATTTTCTCTAATGAATCGGTAATCAATACAAACGCTAACACCATAAACAAACACAGGAGGCAGATGGTCATATCCTTCTGCTTATTCTAAAGAAAGACATGAATTAGGAACTTTGAAATGGGCCGATTTAGAAATAAACCATAGCCCGTTTACAGATTGTTTTCTTAACTTTAAATAATAATGGGATCTGCTTAATGATTGTGTAGTCTTATCAAGAAGTTTTACTGTTTTCAAAAACAATTTCTTTTGTTTGTAATTTTCATTTTACTGGAGGAAATATTTGTTTATTACATAAGAAGGGTTCTTCTTCCTTGGAAAAAAAAGTTCATTTATCTCAGTAAAGTTGATAAATCTAATTGTGTACAGATACATTTTTAAAAAGCAAGATATTTGCATTGCATGTGATTGGTTTAATAAATTAAAGATCTATTGGGATTAAAAAATGAGAAAATTGAATTGGGGGGGTTTAAGAGTCCCCTCTACCTTTTGCACCCATCGTATAAATTAACCTTAATTAATACACCTTCTGTAGGTTAACAAAATATTCTACTTTTGACCCAGTGACCCAGTTAATAAAGTGCTAGAGAAGATAGACTATCATGGAAGCACCTGGGTGATCCAGTCATCCTGGAAAGGATTTCTTAAAAATCATTTGCTATATTTTTCTTTCTATTGGAATTATCTCAAGTATTGAAATGTCTGTAATCTTAATGCTGTATGCTACAGATACCTTTGGTAATTGTATGTATATATTGTTTTTACTGTTTAACCTCAATAAAAAATACTTTGCTATTAGTTGACAAATGTTTTCCTGGGCCAGATCCTTTCCAAGTTTGCTGATTTTCCCATGATAGTGTATCTTCTCCAGTCTTGGAGAGTTTTAATATATCAGGCCCAAAGTCTACGCTTCACTGCTCCAGTTCATTGTAAGTCTGTAGCTTCCTAAGATTTCAGGGGGGCACACATTCAAAATATGGTTACCAGTCCATGTTTCCTAAAAACCATTGTTCTAAAGTGGTCACTTACACTGAGCTATAAAAAGAATAGAGCGATGATCTGTTCGCCCTCTGAAAATACTTTTTTAATGGAAGTGTGTTGGTATCAGAGTGCAAGACATACAGTCTTACATTTGTAGCCACCGTATGGACTAAATTGGACTATAACTATGGATTTTAAATTTCTTAAAACACTGGTCCTAATAATTAAAGCTCTGGAGAGAATACACGTTCATCAGTGAAACTGAGTAATCCAGCAAACTTTGAATGGATCTGGTCTATTTTTTAGCAAATAGCAAATGACTTTAAAGAAGTCCATCCCAGGTTTGCTGGATCACCCAGCTTTAATAAAGGAAGTGTATCCTCTCCAGCCTTGGAGAGCTTTAATAAATCAGGCACACTGTAGCAAGTTGGGGCAAAAAAATTTAAGTAATTTCTCAGATGTGAACACCTTGGTGGAGGAGGTGACATTATCACCCCTGTAAATACTGACCCCACCCAATACAGAGCATACACAGGGGCAGAGCATGGAGGAATGGAGCAAAATGAGATATCATATTTATAATTACATAATAAAAGGCATGAAGATTTGGCTTTAAAGGGACTTTGTCACTTTACCATAAATAAAAGCAAGTAAGTCCTTATGGTTTTTCTGATAGTCATATTCAATAGTTCCTCAAAATTTAGTTCTACTGCCCATTTATTTACAGTACTGTATAAAGTCTCCCAGCTGTGCCATCTTTATAAATGCCATGCATATTGTTGCAGAACATGTTCTGTATGTGTTTCACCATTTGGGTCTTGTTGCAGGGGTGTGTTTACCAAACTGTGTAAAGCAATGTTTCCCAACCTTTTTAACTTGCAGAAACTCCTTGAAATTACTTTCAGATCTTCGGGAAACCCCTACTATATATTTTACCCATATATATATACACCCCTACTTTATATATTACTATATACACAGCTCACAGTACATTAACGTGGTGATCAGTAGAAACAATGATTCTTACATTGCTGGCCAGTGGGAGGAAAGTCACCCTACAGATAGCCAAAATGATTATTGATGTCACTAAACTGACCCGAGAGTCACAAATTCCTCATTGCTCTAGGAACCCCGAGCAACCTCTGGAGCAACCCTGGTTGAAAATCACTGCTGTAAAGCAACATGAAACTTGATAGAGCTATATAAATAATGGCCCACATGCAGCTCAGCAAAATCCTATTGACTTTAAAGAAGTATACATTGCAGGTTGAAAGATGCATCTGTCTTGCTTTGCATTGTGCTGCATTTCTTTCTTAGAGTGCAGCATGTCCAGTTAGGTTGCAAATGAACTGTGAGTGAAGCAAAGCAGCCTTTTCTTGACAAATGTTGCATTTGCCATTCGATTGCTTTTTTTTATTTTTGTACACACGTTGTTTTAACGCACCATTCACCAGTCATCAAACATTGCCTATATTTAGTATATGGCAACTCCTAGGAGCC
Source organism: Pyxicephalus adspersus (assembly GCF_032062135.1). Taxonomy (NCBI): domain Eukaryota; kingdom Metazoa; phylum Chordata; class Amphibia; order Anura; family Pyxicephalidae; genus Pyxicephalus; species Pyxicephalus adspersus. The sequence goes on from NC_092860.1 coordinate 141,985,147, forward strand.
AGTTACAGATTTTTTTTCACTGCAGTGCCATCCCCAAATGATGCTTTGGGATTGTTGACTTCTGGTTGCGGCACACCAATTTTCATCATCATTAAACTGCTCTTTGTATGCCCCGTTTTGACTTCTTTGCTAAGTGCATTTAGATGACAACTGACTCGGCTCTCCAGTCAATGAACATTGTGTACACGGCATCATTCAATGCCCCCTTTAGGTATATTCTAAATTGGCCATTTACACATCAATTTCTCTTGATTCCTAAGAAACTATTGCATTTTTTTGTATAATCACATCAATAGGCAATTTAGGCACCTGCTTTACCAATCATTTTAATGCAATTGTTTTGTAAATCAAAAGACAAATGTTGGCTTTTAAGGGGTTTTCCTCTTTCATGTGTAGAGTGGAATACCTGTCTGCTTGGATAGGAAGCATGTGAATAGCTTTTACATATTGTATGTTAAAGGAGAAAATGTTTTTTAACCCGTCACAAATAAGTTTGTAAAATAGCAGTAACGACTATTTACTAGCTAGCAGTGAAAGTTACTTACAGACTAGATCTGCAGGCAGCAGCCAGAATAATGGTCATTTCAGACTTATGGCTGACTGCAGGATCAACACGCTCCCAACTGCTCCCATTCATTTGATGAAAACTTTGTCCATTTTTTTTTTATAATGTGCAAGATTATTGGAGTTGACATGTACAATTAGTAATCTCCACATATGAAAAAAAAAGAAAGAAACCCTATGTGTACATATAGCCACAACTTTGTTTTTCTAGATTAAAAAAGGAGAGGTTGAAACCCCTAAGGGTCAACTTTTTTCTTTTTTTGCGGTCTGTGTCCTATGTTCCTTCACCTCCTATCTTGGAGCTGCAGCAAGACGTGGGGTGAAATTTCTACAAAGTATACAGACCTCTTTTTGGAACTGTTTCCAAACAGATGTTTCAATTGCAAGATTTCTCCCTCTTTTTTGGTGATAACACTTAAGTTTAGGATTTCCCATCACTTTGTGGGCAACAGAACACATTGCAAGGGTTAGTCTCCCCAGAGTGGACACCAACATCAATAATAGCCTAAAATAGATTTCTAATCCCAAAAACATGCAGTTAATTGGCTTCCCCCAAAAACTAACTTTGCACCATGGTTATGGCAAATGACTGTGGTAGAGTCATTAGATTGTGAGCCCCTCTGAAGGACATGACAATTGACTTTGCAAAGCACTGCAAAATATGTAGACACTATATAGATACAAGATAATATTAATAATAATTCACCACTTTACTCAAATGTAAAAGAGACATATGCAATACATTTCTTTCCACATTTCTGACCTCTACCCAAACTCTACATCAAACTCCTGACTAGTGTTGGGCAAAAAACTCACTATTCGATTCGACAGCTATTCAATCGATATGGGCGATATGGTTCGGGTGATTGAACGTCAGATTCGAACGCCATTAAAGTCAATAGGGGAAAAATTTGGGTTATTTTTCAGGACTGTGTAGAACTGCAAGAGCAATCAGGTAAGCAGAGCTTACAGCTCTGCACCCTGCACCCCTGATTGCTCGTGCAGCCCTAGTGTAACTTTAGTATGTGTTCTTGGATAGAGATTCTCTATCCAAGAACATAGGAGTCCCAAGGGATCCCCGGGCACTAGAGGCTAAATGGGGACAAGTCTCCCCATTCATACACTTCTAGTGCTTTGTGATTGGCTGGGGAAAGGAAAATCCTGATGACGCTTGAGCTGTCATCAGGGTTTACCTTTCCTCCGCCAATCACAGAGCACTAGAGGTGATAAATGGGGAGACTTGTCCTCATTTAACTTCTAGTGCCCGGGGTTCCCACACTGACAGGTGGATTCCCACAGCTGTGCAGCCATGGGAATCATCCTGTCATTGTAGGAGAACCTGTGAAAAAAAATAAAAGTTATTTACACAAATCACACACATTAAAAAAAATTACTTTAACATTAAAGCCTCTTTTTTTAACATATTTTTGCACACAAATTTGCAAAGTCGAATCCCGTGTTTTTCGGGTCTATGCAAATTCGAATAGCCATATTCGGGTCAAATGTAAGGACAACCTAAATTCGAACACCAACACTACTCCTGACCTAATTGGTTCTGCAGCACTGTGGGAGGACAGGAGGGGTGATGCATGTTTCTCCACACATGGAAATATCAGAATTTAATTAAATTTTAGTTTTTAAAGAAGAATTTATTTGAAAATCAGGAATACAACAAAAAAAATAATATCACAATTTATAATATATTCATCTCTTGTTATAAAAAAAACTTTGATTTTTTTACTCTTAGTCGGGTTTTACTTTCCACAAAAATAACACAATTTCACACTTGTTGGGTTTTTTTGGAAAAGCAGTAAAAAAAAACTGCTACCACTCCAAAGCCATCGTCAAACTTCTTCTTCCGAAAAAATCCACACACATCTCTCACCTCGCTGTCTGCCAAGTCCCCTCTGATTCCAGCTAATTGAATTAGCCATCAATAATCATCAATAATATTCAGCCCTTCAGCATCTGCAGCAAATTGGATGAATGTGTTTTCAGTGCTAGGATTTTAGTCCATTGATTGTTCAGCCAATAATGCTGCAGATCTCTGGTAAGTGACACATGGAAGCTGACATATGTCTTTAGAATGTATCCATACAGTAACCCCTTCTTGGGGATAGGTGGTCTGCATTAGGTAACACATGCTAGGCATTACTTGTTCTGGCATAAACACCAACTTGAAGCTCTGAGATATCCTGACCATGATAAGATGACATAAGCACATCACTATGTCAAAATAATTAAATGCATCAATAGGAAGTATGGACCAACAACTTCAACTGACCTGAAAAAATCAGATTGGTAGTTTACAAACTTTTTTACTCAATTTGATTACTGCTGCAGGTTTAATGATAATAGGAGTAGTCATATCTGTATATGATAGGTTGCCCCCTAAGTTTTTAATTCTGTCAATCAAGTTTGATATTATAGTTAGATGGCAAGTGGTTGAAATTGCAAGAATATTGCTACATGCATTGTTTGCTTAAAATGACCGGGTGTCTTTAAAAAGTCCAGTCCCCCATCCAGTTATACTTACTTTCACTTCTTTACCCCAACTGCTTCCAGGTACTTATCCACTGCAGGTCCACATATCCTAAATGTTGCATGGAGAAACCTTTTATACACAGAACCACAACACCTGGCATTGGTGGGAACAGATTCTAAAGAAAACAAATGATTTTCTGATGTTTATAGAAAAGCAAAATTAATGGCAATTCACCTGGATTATCCATTATTTTTACCCCAAAGAAAACCTTAAAATAAAATTTAGGTCTCAGGAACTTCTGATAAAATAATTTATTAAAGGTAATTGGGAAGAATTGAACCCAGAAATAAGCAGACTTTATCAAATGGGAGGTCAGTCAGCCAGAGCTCCAGGAACCTCCAACAACCACTGAAGGAACCATAGAGCTTCACAGAACCCTGGCTGAGAATGGCTGACCTGGATCCTTCTGATACTCTCTGCCCCTTCAGAAGTAAGGAAATGAAGGTAAGACAATTAAACACCCAGAATTGGGTGAATGTGCTCCAAGAAAGGGTTTCACACCAATATATAATCAGCTGAAATGCTAGCTGCTTGGCCATCAACCTGGCTTGGTGACTTCATTGGTTTCAGGGCTAGCAAAGTATAAAAAGTAACAACTTTTTCATTTGCAGAATGCTTTTTATAGATCAATGGCTCAAAAAATTATTAAAGGAAGAAGCAATCATTTTTTAGAATCAGCAGAGCAGCAATCCCTCATGTTTTGTAAAAGAAACATGCACCACCATAAGGGAGCCCTTTGAGTCCATAGACATTAATGGTCAAGGTTGTCAAAAGCAACCAGATTAAAAGGTTTTAAAGCTGTTTTAACAGTCCTGAACAATTGAACAGACTCCTCTCTTGTAATGAAATTGCTTACTTTGATTTCACTGCACATAGGTTAGCACCCTGTTTTTCCTGCCCACCAGTCATAATGTGCCTGCATTGCATAGAGAAACTGAGAGAAGCACCAGAATTCAAAAGAAGTTAGTGATGATGTTCATGGATCTAAAATAAGACAAGTATGATAACAAAGAATAATTTTTTGAACCTATTTATGAGGGATCCGGAACCAAACTTAGCATAGGTATGAACTAATTAAACTCATTTATGTCAGTGAGTCAGGAGCAACTACCACCAGCCATACCTTGTCAATAGAGAATAGTGTTAGGCCAACCTAAATTACATTGTCCTATTGCTATTGTCCCGTTTTCCCAATTTGCAGCATACCTATCCCATCCCTCCCTATAGTGTAAACCAGGTGTGACCAACAGGTGGATCGCGATCTACCGGTAGATTGCAAAGGCAACGCGAGTGGATTGCGGAGCCCTGCCTTTCAAAATACACTGTACTGTGCACAGGAGTTATTAAGTCCATGTTTTTTATTGTTGGTAGATCATTTTGACTTGGTCATTTTAAAAGTAGCTCGCAAGCCAAAAAAGTGTGGGCACTCCTGTTCAAAACACAAACAGTTCTACGATATGACATTTTGGGCTGCCATAAATGTCTAAACTATCTGGATTATGTCCGACATCTACTAACCATCTAATGTCTATACCAACCCAAACACTGCCCACATGGTAAAAGTTATAAAGTTTTACTGGAAAAATTAAAAAAATAGAATTGTATTTAAACTTTAACAAGTGTGAGTTTACATAAAATCTAGAAGGGGTTATAAGATAGAAAAGCTGCTCACATAAAAAACGGAATGTTCTTTGCAAATTGTATATTTACTTGTTAATAATCAAGGTGAATCTGTGTTTAGTTTAAGTACCCAATCATGTGCATGGGAAAACATAAAGGATTTTTACTAGCATATGATGCAAAGCAAAAATATATTTACCTTATTTATATATATATATATATATATATATATATATATAAACTGGGTCAGGCTAGGAGATAAACTATATGACAGAATAGCTTTCCAATTATTGGTCTACTAAATCAAAATATAAAGTATAGAATCATTATAGAAAAGTATATACATTATATACATTATATATATATATATATATTTATTACCTTGGTATTTTATCATTTGTTGTTATAATCCTATAGGAAATGTGACTCTGAAGTGACCTTGATTAATACTCACACAATAAATATTGAACATTAAGTTTCCCCCAGGTTAATACACCCCCTGCCCTGGCTCATAGGAACCCCACAAGGTGTCCAGGGAGAGAACACAATCTTCAGATCTTCATACATTTACAAGCAGCTAAATGAGATGACTAAACCAAATGTGACATTTTTTAAGTCAGTGCCATGATTACCCGGACACACATGATCCTAAGAAGCCCCCATCAGAACCCCCCATGTAAGTGATTTATAATGCAGAGATAAAGTGTAATAAAGGTTCCCTGGATTGGATGCTCGGCGTGCTGGGGAATGATTGCAATCTGCAGAAGCACACATGAATATTCAAGCAGTAGGAGAGGGCCAATTCCCTGGGGTCAGCCCTCCCTCTAATCATGTCCCACCCCAGCCAAACTGCCTCTGATTGTTCTACATCATTATTCCTCACAACTTTTAATTTCTGCTTTCCAAAGGATCATTGCCTCCGATAATTACACGGAGAGCCATCCTTGTGTCAGCAGAGAGGGAGATCAGAATATGAGACTGCTCAGCCACTGCTTCCATACTGGCACCATGTGTGGGGGAATATGGGTGTACCTATAGGGCTGACATGTATGTGGAGCTGATACATACATGTACACCAAACATACATACATAGATAGATAGATAGATAGATCGATGGATCGATAGATAGATAGATAGATAATAGATAGATAGATAGATAGATAGATAGATAGATAGATGAAAGAAAAGAAGGAAGGAAGGAAGAAAGAAACTTAATACATATAGATAGGTAAAACAGAGAGAGATGGAGAAGAAGAGAGAAGAGAGATAGATAGAAGAGAGATTGTGTGTGTGTGAGAGAGAGAGAAAGAGGGGGCAATAGAGATACATAGAAATGGATACATAGAAAGATAAAAAGAGAGAGAAATAGATATATATAGATAGGAAAGAGAGGGAGAAGAGTGAAAACAGATAGAGAAATAGATAGATAGATAGATAGATAGATAGATAGATAGATAGATAGATAGATTTATTTTTTTAATAGGAATGTTAAAAGAGAATTGTTAAAATTTGACTACATATTGCCATTATCTATCTATCTATCTATCTATACATATATATATTTGGTAGATCATTATTTAAAATGAATGGATTCCATCTCTCAGTCATTATAAATGATATATATATATATATATATATATATATATTAGCACTGATATAATAAATTATAATAAGGAAATAAACCCTTCCATGTGTCATACCCTAAGCATGCTCCTTTATTCTAATACTCCCTGCCATATGTTCAGCTCTATCTCATCACATCCCAAATGCCATTTTTCTGCAGTAAACAGCATCGCTCCTTTAATAAATGATCCGAGCTTTATTTATGAAAACAGAAGATGTTGATTTTTTATTTTCATGAGAAATGCACCTTGCTGTTCCCCCAGCCCCTATAATAAAGTGTATTTCTCCATGCACCATAATTATGTGCAGTTGTATATTGTGTAGTGAGAGTCATAAGTCTCTCTGTGCCCCAGCCTCTTATTTCTCCTGAGTGTCAAAACACGAATTTGGCAATACTAACTGTTATAATCCATTTAGTCAGTCCTATCCGAGGCTTAGCCTATCTGATCTGATGGTCTCATTTTGTATATAAGTTCCTGCTATTGATCCCGCAATTATTTAAAAGAAATCCCATCACCTCCCACTTTCCCAAATAAGGCTATTTAGATGCTGCACAGATGAATGGAGAGGAGCTGGGGGTACCACACAGCATCATAGAGCTCCCTCCTCTCTCATCACACTGCTCTCCACCACATGGACAGGACACTGCTCAGCCTGCTGCTCCTAATACTGGACATTACCACCATCAGGAGCTTCTAGACAAGATAGCAAAGGCAACTACTTTTTATCAACTTCTGGACCAAAGTTGGCATGGACACTCAACAAAAGACATTGTAGGACTGGATCACAGATCTTGGAGAACCTTGGTGCAAAAGTGTGCAAAAGCTCCTCACAGGTCTATCATTGGTTCTTCTGAGAATTATTCAAGATACAGAAGACTTTAGGTTCTGGGTTCATAAGACTGTAAGAGTGAGAAGGTCTGCAGATACAAGACTAAGGGAAATCTGTAGGGATAGCACTAGATTGCAAAAGCCAAATCCAACTGGTGCTATGACTTGGTGGTGGAGCTTCTAAGGCTGGAGGTGTTTTCAACCTACCGGAGCAGCTTTCTCCAAGAGACTAGTAGGCAAGCAATGAACGTGGGCAAGGCTCAGGTGGAGATCTCCATGCCTCAAGCACAGCCAGCTGTAGTGGTGGAAGCAGTTTCCTGCAGTTTGCACGGAGACATCATGGACAACCATGGAGCTAACGAGCTCCCAGGCTATGGCTGCCCAAGGGACAGACAAGGGGACAGTCAGAATGGGAACACTCCTGGACAAGAAGGCTTAGTAGCAGCACCTCCAGCAGTCCACAGAACCACCTCCTTCTCTGTCCTGGACATCCTGGACCCTAATAAATTCAACAGCAAACAGAGACATTGCAATATGGTCTACAAGCCCAGCACTGACTATATCCTGAGGGTAGAGGACAGCAAACATGAGGAGTCAGGGACTGACCTGTCCAACCAGAAACCCTTCATTGAAGACTTCGACACCTGCAAAAAGCCTCCTGATGTTCTAAGTAAGTTCACACCTTTCCGATCAACATATATATACCTTTATACATATATATGATCATCTATCAGCTTTCTAAGAAACTGTTTGTAGGAAATATATGAGAGGGAAAGAAGGAACTATGTAATGAGGCTGTACAATAGATAATATAGGTATAACCTACCTACCTATATATATATGTAGATATTGGTTTATAGTTTATACAATTCTAACTTTGTTGTGTGTACAATTTCCAGAAACATATAAAGCATAGTAATTATATATTTATATATATTATAGTAACTAAAATATACTATAAAAAAAGAATAGTAGAATAAAATACTAAAAAATAGAACTATAATATAACATATTTATATATAATATATAACATATATCGGTCACCCTAAATGTACAGCTATGGTATTATAGAGAAAAGGAGAGATTATGAATATGCTATACTATTATGAATTATGGAAAAGATTATATATATTTTACTACAATTAATTATATCCTAGAAAAATGTTGTGTTAGAATACACATATATACATATATAGAGTAAAAAGGAAGAGGGGTACCCAAGAGGAAGAGTATTAGAGTTTGGTAAACCTAGATAGTACCAAGCCTAATAATATAATGCAGAAAAAATACCCAAAGATATAACTTTTAATGATAAATAATACTTAAAAAAGTATTATTTACCAATAAAAGTTATCTATTTTAACCGTCATTGTTAGAGTGCCTTTCAAAAGCTTACTTTCTCTCTATGGGTATCGTTCTATATATATATATATATATATCAGACTTGTATATATATATATATATATATATATGTATATAAAACACTCTCTTGATGCAAACCCTAAATTTCTGATTCTGATTTCTGGTGTTTATATTAAACTTTCGTTACCTACTGCAGAATATTAAATTCCAAACTCATTTTCAACTCCAACACTGTTATTTTTACTTGTAATCTTGTTACTACCAGGCCTCCAATAATGAAAGCATGCTGAGACTTGTAGTTTCCCATCATCCATAGAGCCACAGGTTGGCATTTTCTGGGTGACCCTTGCCTGTAGCCAGATATGACCATGGTTGCCCATCAGATGCCAGGAAGGGGTTAATACCTGCTTAAACCATCCACAGGACACCTTGCCTCTGGCTTAGGGCGACACATTCAATTTGGCTTTTTTTTTTTTAGGACAAATCAGACTAATTGTGAGAAAACGACGGTTATCTCAGGAAAAACAATTAAATTCCTTCGATTTCACTGAAGGGAGAATGTGCTTAGCAGCAGCAGAGAGGCCGATAATGGGGGGAAGAGCCCCCGAGTGCCCCCGATCGATATTCTATTATCGAATTGTGCATATCTCTTTCAGGCAGCTTGCAAACTCTCTCCTAACGTCTAAATTATAGGTCAAAATTCGGATAATTACTCGATTAAAACCTATTACACTTATTAGGGCGCTTATTGATCGCATCTGAGGGAGCATATTGCATTTCTGAGTTCACATAATATCACAATCACATTCTGCATATGTTTAATATATGGGGATAACATAGAGTCCCTACATTGTCCGGAGGAGGCCAATACTGGCATGGTTAGATATTGGTTTTATACTTTATTTTCCTTTTTTTTTCCTTTCTCGTTTTATATTACTATATACTTATCTGTGCAAATATGAAAAGAGTTTCTTTTTTTTTCTTTCTTTTTTTCTTTCCTTCTTTCTTCTATTTCTATTTCTAGATACTTAGCTGTGCAAAACAAAATAAAAAAAAAA
>NC_092860.1:141994961-141995902 GCF_032062135.1 Pyxicephalus adspersus
CTTACCTACTTTCTCTATCTCTCTCTTCTTTTTTTCTCTTTTTTTCTTTCTTCTCTTGTCTTTTCTTTTTCTTTCTTTCTTTCTTTCTTTCTTTCTTTCTTTCTTTCTTTCTTTCTTTCTTTCTTTCTTTTTCTTTCTTTCTTTCTTTCTTTCTTTCTTTCTTTCTTTCTTTCTTTCTTTCTTTCTTTCTTTCTTTCTTTCTCTCTTTCTTTTCTTTCTAAAAGATTGCATGTTACATTCTGATATTTGTTTTCAGTTTATTCATATATTGAATAAATAAATATTATACAAATATTAAGAATTGAATAATTAAATATTATATATATGAGAATGATTATGAAGGTTATTTATTGAAAATGTGGGGTTTTCTGTTTTATTTATTTTAATAAATGAAAAAAAAGAAAAAAATATTTATATATTATATTTTTTTTTTTCATTTTTACATTAAATATAACAGCAAACCCCACATTTTCAATAAATAACCATGATCATCAGACTTTTTATCTAGCATAGTATACAACCAAACAATTTATATCTCCCATCCCCTGCCAGGATCTGGGTGATTCTGTTCTTCCAAAGCTGGGGACCGCTAAGATTATTCTTCTTCCCTATTTCAGCTCCCTTTTTTCTGTAATTTTGTATCAGTTAATTGCTATTTTTTTTTTTTTTTACAATTGTATTTTTAGTTAACCAAGTCTTAATAAAAGCTTAGACTACTTAGACTAAAGGTTTCAGAAAACATCATCATTATACATAATTTCTATTAATAAAACTGAGGAAACAGAAAATGCGACACATTTATTATTCGGCTGTCACTGTATATTGTAGAATTTATAATTAATTAATTAACAGCTATAAGTAGGAAACAATTACAGCAATTGTGTAGATGATCAATAGATAGATAGATAGATAGATAGATAGATAGATAGATAGATAGATAG
>NC_092860.1:141997673-142055914 GCF_032062135.1 Pyxicephalus adspersus
CCCTTCCTCTCTCTTTCTGTCTTCATATTTTAGGTGAATAGGTGAATAAAATAGTAATAATATATAAATATAAATATATATATATATATATACATACATATATATTATTTTAATATATATATATATATATATACTGGAAAGGTACTACAATTAATAAATGTGGCTCCTGTATGAAGATCTCATTGTCACACTGAAGCCATTCTCTTCCCTCTGATATAATGTAGTTAGGAATTTTGGAAGACTCACAGTCTGCAGCTACAAGCGTTATATATCCGCATGAAAACCACATTTAATCAGGTTATAGCAGTCAGCGTAACCTGCAACGGTTTAATTCAAATACAGAAAGTTCTGCTTGAGACTTGTGATAAGGAATTGTCACAGAAGTAACAGATTGTCACACTGGTGACTGACACAGCCTATAGACACCTGTCCTGACAATATGATGTCTGAGCTATGGTCCTGGAGGAAATTTGGATTCAAGGTATTATATGGTTTATCACTGTCTCTGGGTTGCCTGTCAGAGTGGTAATTGTGATTGATGTATTTGTCAGGTTTGGGCTGCCTGTTAGGATCTAGCTGCACTGGCACTATAAGTTCCAGCAGGCCCAAGAGTTGGCAGCTCTACAGCATGCTGGGACTTTTAGTTCCACAGCAGCTGCTGAGCAACAAGTTGAAGGGAATCCTGGTACATTTTCAGCTATTATTGAAACAATGAAGTAATTATGATGCACTTTTTGCATATTCCAAAAAATACATTTTTATTAAGACAATTAATACATGGATATACAATGTATCCATCTAGTGGTTATCTATAAAATGCTGAACAGCTGCTGAAATAAAACTATTTTCAGAATAGCACACCTGGAGAATTCTTGGTTTAATTCATCTTTATGGGTTTACATGTCCTCAGCCTTGCACTGCAATAGGGAAGAAGTGAAACAAAATTATTGTTCATTAGACGTAGAGCCTGTATAGATAATACACAAATGTAACTGTCCCCTTTGTATATAAAATTACAAGCTAATTATGAAAGTATATCAAAAAAATGAAAAGATGTATGTTCAAAAAATGTCAAAAAGATAACAGACATGGCAATTATTCCATGTCCATTGGCTCCTCAGCTTTGTACATTGTAGCAGAGTTTCCTCACCAGTAGTCCAATAGGATATTTTCAGCTGGTATAGGTGAATGTCTTTTTCAGAGCAAGTTCAGCACCCAAATCGATTGGTAAATCAAGTAAATTGCAAATGTTTTTATTTACCTTAATATAGCCATGCAAGATTGTCCAATTCACACACATCACACAGCTGTAAATGGAAATATTTAGACAATTCCAAAATGGCAAATCAATTGATTCCATCAGATAAAATTAGGAGAATGGTCCAATTTCAAAATGAAAATTTTCATTTAGGTCTGTATGGATTGCAGAGATATGGGAAACAATTGTAAGCCATAATGTGTCCTATCCTCTGCAGACTGGACCAGACTGTTCCACATTTGGATACATTTGGGTGAATGGGGAATATTTGTAATTCACCAATTTGCCTTTTTGGAGAGCAAATTGTTCTAATATTGTATTTTTTTTCTAATTGAGGGATATTTGGTAGACAATTTGTGCACCATATTAAGGAAATGTGCAAAAACTGCTTGCATGTCTATGGGGTGCTTGGGGAAAAAGCCTTTTATTTTAGATATTGTTTTTGGCCTGTACCCAGTGAGGGTACTGATAGCAGGTACAATCTGGGCATTGGCAGCAAATTAAAGAAGGCTGGCCACATTATTTCCAGAAATATTACTGTAAATAAAAGAAAAAATAAAAATAAAATAATAAACAAAAAAAAAAATATAAATAGAATAAATAAAGAAATAAAGCAAAACATAGTTGAAGAAATACAACAGAATTAACCCCTTCCACACCTGCTCCACATATAGTAGCACTTCCAACTATCTCTTGTAAATTTATCATTTGAATGACCTAAAACACAACATTATGATTAAAGTGAAAACATTACTTTGATGTAAAACTGTCACAAACCTGAATAATTTAACCTGATGAAAAATAATGGCCAAAATAAGTATTATAATGCATGATATAGGCAGCTAACAAGTCCAGGATGACTTTTTGTGCCCCGCACTCATCTTCATGGCATAGTTACCCAATTAGACTTTTACAGAAAAAGTCAATATTTGCAAATAATTTCAGTTGCCTGATATTGAATCAACTAGTTAGTAGTATATGTTTAGATATCAATATAGTTTGGTTTATTTCTATATTACTAATAGGCACCATTTGCTGTGATATTAATAACATCAGTGTATTACTGTAAAGAAAGCAATGTATGTTTCCAAAGATGACCAGTATGTGGCAATTGATTCTAATACCAATTCTTCTTTATTGCAGAAGATGCAGAATTGTACCAGCAGGCTGGGGAGGAGTGCCAAAACCAGGATTTCAGTCCCAGCCCAGGCAGTGACCTGGAAGAAGAAGAGGAAGATGAGGAAGATGAAGAACTTTGCAGTGAAGAAAGCAGCAACTCCACCGCTTCTGGAACCATAGACAGGGATCCGGGGGCAGTGGCCTCACAGACAGAAGAAGGCCTTGCAGGTCAGATCAAATCTCCCGGCTCACAGCAAGAGTCTGGCAAGAACCAAGGAAACCAGAACCAGCAGCAAGCCCAGCATGGCAAGCCCAAGAGGAAGCGAGCAGGCTCAGACTCCAAGTCTGGAAAGCCCCGCAGAGCTCGCACCGCTTTTACCTATGAACAGTTGGTGGCCCTAGAGAACAAGTTCAAATCCACTAGGTACTTATCAGTGTGCGAGAGACTAAACCTTGCCTTGTCACTAAGCTTGACAGAGACTCAAGTAAAGATTTGGTTCCAGAACCGGCGAACAAAGTGGAAGAAACAGAATCCTGGAGCAGACACCAGTGCCCCTACAGGAGGATCCAGCCATGGGGGAGGGGGGAATGGAGGGCCCGGTATGGGTGGTGGACTGAGTCCTCTGAGTCACTCCCCTCCAATGACCAATCCGTTAGGTATGCACGGACACCCTGGCTATCCAAGCCATGCACCCAGCGGGCTTATGTGTACAGCTCAATTACCCTTCCTGCCAGGGCCAGCTGCGGTCCTCTCACCATTTGTTCTGAGTTCCCAGTCTTATGGGGCTCCAGCTTTTTATGCCCCTCACTTATAAGAGGAATGACTCTTAATGACTAAATTCTTTGTGATTACTGTACAGAGCTGAAATACTTTCATAAGGGTGCAAATGCCCATGAGGGCAAAGACCCTTCTCACAGGAACAATGCACCTCTGAGTTACCTAAGCCTGAAAGACTTCCAAAAAGGTGCAGATCCTCTGTAGAGACTAGGACCCAACCTAAAAGCCACATTGCATCTCCTGCTAGGATGCCACATGAAGCCTAGAGATCCTTGTCAGTTATAAAGCCCAAGGGGAATCTTTGGAGGTTCCTAGCAAGTAGTAATTACAAAGGCCACACCAGATCTAACGATATAATATCAAATGTAGCTTTTTCATCTGTACACTTACTAAAGACAAATTAGTTTTCTGATGACATTTCTGAACACTTCCTAGGCCAGCTACAGAAAACCCAAATTTAGAATCCATTTGGAGCACTTTAATTTTATCCCATTTACCTTTACCGCATGAACTAACTTGACACTATGGGGAGAGCTAAATATTGCCTAAAAGCTGTACAGCAAATGATGATATTTGGTTCTTTGCTTCTCAGTCTCGCAAGCCATTGACTTGAAGATTTCAATTGACAATATTTCTGTACAGAAAAAACATTGACTGCTTTCTGTTAATTGGCCCTTGTTAAGGCATTAAAAGGAGGTAATTGCCTTCCATTATTTTCACCTTTAATTTTCCAAAAAAGGAATTCACTATATCAGTTAACTAATACTTGCTTTACAGTTTGGGGGTCTTTTTCATAAAAAAAACAACAAAAATGAATAAAAAATTCTGTGTCCTTTTTCCTCTCAGGGTGAATAGGAATTTAGAACCTGTGACTAATCGACATTGTTGGAACAAACAATGGAACTTCTTTTTCGTGATTTCACGATATACACAATTGTATTGTATTATTTATTCATGGAAGAATTGTAATTAATGATATTGACGACCCGTCTCCGGCCTGGGGGTGGGTGCTGGTTAGTGGTTCGGCCACCCCTGGCAGCGAGGGGTTAAAGTCACAGTACTGAGGTCTGATACAGTTTTATTGTACTTGATTATTCTACTTATTGGTGTATATAAGGTATTATGTTGATGAGGTTTAATTTTATATATTTAATGTATGATGATAGGGCGTTATTATAGAGACTATTTCAAGCACTTTGCTGAACAAATTTAAACATTGAACAATAAATAGTAAAAGAAAATGAAATACCTGGTTGTGTGTTTGTGGCTATTGTAATTGTTTTATTTTTGTTCCATTTCATGATCTGAAGTTTTAATGCAAATACCGGAAAGACATGAAAAATATGGAAATATAGTTAACATCCAGTAGAATTACATTATGAATAATGCATACATACACTAGAAGTTTTGTGGCTCAGTGGTCACAGGTCTGTGCAGTAGGCTGGGTAGTGTCCTACTGGCATCTATAGCAGTAGTTAGTGATCATTATATCACAGAGTAGAGTAAATAGATAGGGTTGTGAGTAGTTTAGTGGTCACATCACCCTTGTATATATGGTGGTAATTAGCTGAGTGCTCATAGCAACCTTATATATAGGGTATTGAGTATTTGATTGGTCACAACAGCTCAGCACATAGGGTAAAAGGTAGCTGAGGGGTCTCACTAGCCAAATATCAGCAATCTAGTATATTGGATAGTGAATAGTTCAGTATATAGGGTAGAAAATAATTCAGTGCTCACAACAACTCTGTACATAGTGTAATATGTGGCTGAGTGGTCTCACCAGTCTATTATATAGCTAAGTGGTTAGGGGTCACAGCAGCACTGTATAGAAGTGAGTGATCCGTTCAGTGGGCACATCAGAGTAGTTAGTTGCAGCCCTGTTTTCTGTGAGTAGGAGCTCAGTGGTTAAATATAGGAGTGGGTAGTTATCAGTGCAGCACAATATATAAATGGTGGTGAACAGGTCAATTTTCACAGCAACTGAGTATATAGGATAGTGAGTAGCTTAGCTCAGTGGTTACAGATGCTGACAGTATATAGGGTAATGAGTAGCGAGTAGTGAGTAGCTTAGCTCAGTGGTTACAGATGCAGCCAGTATATAGGGTAGTGAGTAGTTCAGTGGCCACACCAGCAGACTAGTATATAGGGTAGTAAGTAGCTCAGTGGTCACAGAAGCAGCAGCGGTACTTTGAACACTGAATATGTGAGTGGTAATTTCAATACTTGCAGTATGTGACATTCACCATGCAGCACCTCAGCCTCCTGCAGCCACTGTGTGACATTTTTAAATGATATCTCTCTAATCCCATTAGCTCCTTCCTCTTGTTTGCTTCCTTGAGTGAACATTTTTGACAACCTTTACTTGGGCTGCTGACACTTGAAGGGTGAGCAAGTTATAATTTCTGACAGGGAAATTGCATCTTTTTTCAGGCATTGATGTCTACTGATGGAATGGTATTAGGAGATAGCAAGGATAGCTGAGAGGAGCATGAGAGTCCACTAGAGGGCGCTGTAATTAATGAAACATTACCTAGGATACAATGTAACATCCCAGGCAGTGCTGATCTGTAATAAAAAAAACTTTAGCTACCTTTTGCTACAGGACAACCAAAACCAGACCAGTATACATTCTGTACATTTCTATACATTCGTGATCTGAAAAATAAATTATATTTTAGGTGCATTCATGAACTGAGTGCCTGCACTAAAGCACTTTGCAGCTGAGTGCCTGTTCTTAATTATAGCCTGCAGTTCATGTGATAGCTAGGAATACAGGCAGGGGTAAAAAATCAACAATGGTAATCTGTTAACCCTTACAGAAACTTGCTTGCCTGGCTGTCTTTGGTACATGACTTCAGTAACCTGGAACAAGCATGCAAATTGGATAGTCAGACACAAGTTGCAAACTGCACACTTGTTCCAGATCTGAACCTAAAAATGTATTAAAAGCATTGGATCACAATGACAACCAGGCAACCTGCATTTGCATGAGGTCAGCATTGGCAGCCATTATGCTATGTTCTACTTTTCACTTGAAATTTACTTTGTGAAATTTTCCTGTTCCCCTCTACAAAGGACAATGACAGTAAAATCTGTGGGTTCACTGTTTGCTGGCAATTTTGAGTTTTTTAAAGCTGCCTTCCCCCAGTCTTGCACAGTTGGACTAGCTCATCTCCTGTACTGAAATCAATAGCTTTGATGTCACTGCACACTTTACAATTCTAACATTATGCATTAAAAGCTCCAGCAAGTTATTCATAGTCCGTCTAATTTCTTGGCTTGGAGATGCCCAACATCGTCTTGCCCTATCCTTCCCAGTCTGACTGTCCCTGGCCCACTCTCTTCATTTAGTACATTTTAGTTCTTTTAATCAAGACTTGATATAATTTATGGGATTTATCAGAGCAATTTGCATGCAAATGCAGTCTGTCCAGGAACACCCACTCCTCCAGACTGTCGTCCACCCATCAAGGCATTTGATATTTGTTTTTCTCCTCCTAAGAGCCTCTGCTTGCGTTGCGTTGCGTTAGGGCTGAGGATTTTGAAAAAAATACTTAGACATGATTCTGTGTTATTTTCAAGAAGCTATGTACAGTACTGTGCCGGCCCCTCTCAGTGGTCTTGAGAGGGGCCAGCACCTGTATTGGATAATGACATACAATAACCTAATGAAGATTGTTAAAAAATCCAGAGTTGGAATCAGAATTCCGAAGGCTAAATTTAGATTTTTTTTTTTAAAAGTTTCAAATTGATCATTTTTGGTGCAAAGCACTAGGAATGTTTTTTTTTTTTTCAGTCGATTTTAGGTACCATGGACAACATGAGCCCAGTCCAAATGTATTTTTCTATTATCACCCCAAACACATTTTTACACCAGAATGGGAAGAAATTGTGATTTCCCAAACAGTCAAAAATATTTTCCCTATTGTTGCCTGTGTTCTTGTTTTGTGATTGGTATATATTTTGAAAGTCAAAATTCATTCTCCTGGTCAATTTACCTCTGTGAATGCACCTTTTGTGCTGTTGGGGGTTGTGGTGGTGGCAATTACTGTTTGGCATCAGGAATAGATGGGTGTAACTGGTCACCTGTCCATGGTAGGCTCATTACAATAAAGGTAAATTACTTCCTGACATTGTAGTCGGTTTGGGAGCGACAATTCCATCTGTTGTGCTGTAAATGCTCTTTATTATGACAGTGGGGGGAAGAATGACAAGACAGCACCTGGATGTTATACTAGGTCAGTTCTGGACATATGTCTACTTTCTTACCCAAGTAATCCTTGTGAGTCAAGCATTGGGTCAGGGGTTGGCAAACTCTGGCCTTTAGGCCAGATACGGCCTAGCTCGTAGTTCGTTTTTGGCCTAACGCCCCCTGGTCGATCCGGCCTAATGCCGCCTCAGGAGCCACGGGTTGCCAGCCAGATCTGCCAGGGGGCATTAGAAACTACCAGAGCTGGAGAGGCCGGAGCTCCGATGCGGCCTCCTTGCTGTTGCTCTACTATTTACACCGACCAGCAATGATATTCCGCTGCCGCGGTAAATAGGGAAAGCACCCTGAAGGTAAATTCCTCTCCTTTGCAATGCATACGGAGGAGAGGGATTTCACTTCAGGGGGCGTTCCCTGGTGGTGGGCGGAGCCATTAGGGTGGGTCCAGCCTAGTGTTCTCCCGCCCACCCCATATATAGCCTAGTGGCAATAAAACTTTGCCGACCCCTGCATTAGGTAATCAGGTACGTTTGGACATGTCTGATATTCAGTCTGCCCTATATAGTCTTCCAACTCCCCATCCTCATGCTGCCAAGGCTGGAAATAGTTGGCCATCGTGTCCAATAGATTCTAGTGATGAATCTGGGAGTGCTGGGTGAGTCAAAAGAGGCTTAGGACCAAAACAACTAAGTTTACAACTTGCCATGTATGCCACGGTAGATGTTAAATTTGCTCCTTTTGGCCCTCATGGTCAGTTTGACCCCAATAATTTATACTAGACTGATGACCTGTGTAGCCTCCTAGTGTTATACCTGACAGTTCCTGCCATTTCCTTCCTGTTGCTTATTGCTCCTATGTAGCCCATGTCCCTTTAACTTCTGCTTTATTGGAAGCTCCCTATAAAAGCCCCACTTCCCACTAATGCATCCAAAGTTGAAAGGGAAACGATGAGAGTGTTTCAGAGGCAGCAGAGATATCCTGGCTTCAGTATAATGTATCATGTTCCCTGTCATAATGTCCCCTCTGTGACTAAGGTGATAATGAGTCAGCCAGTTCACAAGGAACAAAGCTTGACAGGGAGGAATCTGCCTCTTGCCTTGTGAAAAAATGTATAACAGGATTCTTTCTATCTTCTTAAGTTGGTGATGGGATACTTGTAGGAGTAGTGTTGATGCTGGTGAACTCCCTCCTGCTACCCATAATTTGGTGAATTCTAGATAAAAAACCTTCACTTTACTTTGAATCAAAGATCCATTAGGGGTTGCTAATTTTTTGTAAGGTTTACTTCTACTGCCAATCCGATTCTGACACTATGATGACAATTAAAAACTAGCAGAATGTGTCAACACATTTACATTCAGACAATATGAGGGACAAGATCATTTTAATAGCAACAATGTAGAAAAAAAAATACCTGTGTGCAACTGTAAATAATAGCTATCTTTTTACTTGTTTATTTAACCCCCCTAGCTTTCTAAATACATCAGCATTTCTATGCAAAAAGCACTACATATTCTTGCATGGAAATTTATTTTACATTGCAGGCTTGCAATTCTTAGGCATAACTGAAATATGTCTAATATTTATTAAAGTTAATAATAAACTTTTTATTTAAAAAATCTGGTAAATAAAAAAAAGGGTGCATAAAAATACTGAAACCTGTAAGATAACTAGTTGTACAGTAGCATGTATTATATATATATTTCTTTGTATTAGACTCAATACAGTTATTTATTATTTGAATTTCCCGCCGCTTCTCCCACACGAACCGACACATGCACTGACGTCACCGGGAAACCCCGGAGAACGTCTCTGCAGTTGCCGGGAGAAGATTGGAGAAGGACGACATCACCTGAGGACCTGGACGGACAAGCTGGACGCAGGATGATGCCAAAGGAACAAGGTAAGTGTTTTTTTTATTGTTTTCAGCAACCCTGAGTGTGACTCAGGATTACAGCTTTTTGCAAGTAAAATCCATCCCGAGTCACAATCGGGAATACCGATAGGGTTAATATTTTTTTTTATTATATATGTCCCTGTTGCCTTCCAAGCTGTTTCATCAGTTCCACCAATGTAGGAAATACCCCAGCATTTATATTCACACAGCACAAACACTTTAATTTAATAACCTTGGAATGTGACAGTGAGGATGTTGATTGTCCAAGACAAGGAGGTGTAAGATATGTTGAACAATCTTGTTCTATTTACATAATCCCATCCTTGGTGTTAGGACGTCGGTGTAAACTGTTGTTAAAACGCCAAGGTGGAGATGTTCAAATGGTCCCATAGGTGAAAGACAGAATATGTAAAAGGCACTCTTGTTCAGGGATGGCTGATCTATTTTGACGTAGGTGGCCTCTTTCATGCCTTCTGCAAACCAGTTGTGTTCTCCTTCCTAAATAAGCACCTCACTGGGGCCTATCTGGAAAGAATAGTCTTATTTTTTCAGATGTAGAGAAACTGATGGAGCAGCCTGTAAAGCTGCAAAATGTCTTCAGCATTACAAGAACAAGTCCAATTAAATGTGACTAACTACTACTAGACATTCCAATAAAAAGTATATTTCAGCACCATGGACAGAACCATATGAGCTACAGTGTATGTGTACTTCACTAATCCTCTCCATCTTACTGCAGCTCAGGCATCAACCAATATGTGAATACATGAGTATCTGAATAAATTATAATATATCATGCAAAGAGCATTTATAGTGATCAGTTGGTATACTAAGTATTTTCATGGTAATAATAGGTAAGCAAGGACTAAACAGGTAAGTTCTAAGCAAGTGTATACATGGTCTAGCACAAAAAGATTCCCAGCCGAAGGCTTTATTTTTGGGTTTACCACCTCACCTATACTCAAATAACTTACTGGTTGAACAGAACACGGCCAGGTTCTCACAGTGTGCATCTGAAGCTGAAACAACAAGTCAGACAGAAACTACCTCATTACCTTAATGGTCATTCTGCATAATCAAACCTCTCCTTTTTCCAGATGAACTATCATGAACCAATCTGTACACTTTAAATACAGTAACTTCTTCGATCCTGCCTAATTTCCAGGTTGGTAGACTCCTCCCCTTTCATCTATTGGTTGCATGACATGTCAATCAGTTTAGGTCAATATCATGTTTGTGTGACCTAGGGGTCTTCCAATGACTGACTCTACCCATTTCAAATTAATGACATGTTTGGATCCACCCACAAGGACCAGGAAAGCTCTAGAGCTGGTGATTTGGTCATGTCATCAGCAGCAAGAAGGTCATATCTACAAAGGGAGGAACAATTGTTGAGAATGACTGTGCTAGTATAAACAATCAGCCAATGTTTCTAGACTGTAAGAAACATCCTGAGTCTTTGAAAAGGAATAACTTAACATTACATTCAGCTAGGGAGATTAGGGTGGTTTGTGTAAAAAAATCATGCACTGTTTGTTGGAAATATATAAGTAGTTTAAAGGATTTTTTTTAAATAAAAATTAATGAAGTGGTCTTTAGTTGGGGGGGAGGCAAAAGGGGACAAGGCTGTGTGAGCTCATGATCTTTTTCAGTCCTTGTGATGTTTATCAGAACAGGAGAAGGGATATACAAATACGCTTCCAACAAACATGGAGAACATTAAAAACCCAAATTCAAAAATTTCAAAGCTTCTTTTTTACGGGAAATGATTTACTAAATTAACATTTTGTGTTCATCTCAACTAAGATTAAGTTGTTCTGACTTCAACCATCCAATCGTGTTGACGCAATCCTGTCTATTTGTTTTTACATTTCCTTCTACCTTATTAGATATTTTTTTGCAAAGTGTATTTTAACCACACTCACTAAGCTAAGTGAAAATTTCCTTACAAGAGAATAATTCACTTCCGTAAGTGAACTGCCTATATTTGTTTACTAAATCAACCCAAATGCATCTGTAGTACCCAAAGAATAAGCAGTTGTTTTAGTATGATGTTATTGCTACAGAACAAATGCAATAAAGAATATGTAAGACAAATGTGTATGTTTTCTATATTTATTAAAATAAATCCATTAGAAATGATGGCTTTGGAAAAAAAAATGTCCTAATTAGAACGGGGACATTAAGCTCCACGATTTTCCCAATTGCTCTGTACCATTTCCCCCTAAATCCTTAATTTCCATAATTACAAGGTAATGCTTTGGCTGCATAGCCCATTGCATTCATTTATTCAGTCAGCCATTAGAGGGTTTTGCTTATATCAGTAGACTGTAAAATATTTATGTAAACTACAGAATCAATTTGTATTTGTCATTGCAGTGGTTTTCTTTCTTCAAGAAATGCTTTCTGGATGCAAACCGAGAGAAAAAAAAAGACAACCAAGTGTGGACAAAGCACAGCATCTGCATTACAGTGCAGGATGTTAAAGTGAACTTCTGCCTAGATTATGCACCACAAGGTATTTGTATATTTTGAACAGGCAGTGAATGCATTTTTATACAAGCTTTCATTCATCTCCACACCTATAGGCAATATGGAGAAATGTATTTCAAGCTTGACAACATCAAAACCTTAGCCTTTTTCAATGCAGATCTTGTTGGTTAACAACTCTCTAAAGCTCCACCCCTGAGGAACCCTTGAAATATTTGTAGGTTTTACGAAACCCCAGTTTAAACCAATCAGTGTGAAAAAAAAACTCCTAAATTGGTGGCCAGTGGAAAGAACACCCTCCCTACACTGGTGGCTAGAATACCACCTCTATAGATACATAAAAACATCATTAGTTGTGCTGGTTCTACCAAGTGGTGTTGGCCCTAGAACTATGCCCGCATCATCAATGAAAGGTCAATCAGCCACAGTTTGCGGAACCCCCAGCAACTCCTAAAGGAACGATTGTTGAGGATGGCTGTGCTAGTATAAACAATCAGCCAATGTTTCTAGACTGTAAGAAACCTCCTGAGTCTTTGAGAAGGAGTAAATTAACATTAAAATCAGCTTGGGAGGTTAAGGTGGTTTGTTTCAAAAAATCATGTACTGCTTGTGGTAAAAATATAAGTAGTTGACTAGCTGGGCCAGTTGAGTGAAAAAGACGTTGTCCGCAAACAAGACATTCAAAAGGAATGGCCACCAATACACTCTGTGGTCTCCCTCCAGCTAACAAATGATACCTTGTCCTACATTATGCCATCTTGGTAGAAGCATGGCTTTGCTTCTTCATATCTATGCCTCCAGTAAGAACAATGAGCAGCACAACAGTGACAAAGTCCACTCCCAATCTCCTAGCACTGGTAGTCAACTAGAAGCCTGACATAGCAGTGCCTTAGATTGCACACTGTGGATATATAGCTATGACACTGTAGGTACAGGTGCCTAGGCACACTTCAAGAAGGACTTGGAGGTAATCGTACATTTTTACTGTACTGATCAGATGTTCTGTATAGCCTTAAATAGTATAACTCCCTTTTTCTGTTAATTTCATTTCTACTTAAAGGTTCATAGTGTGGTCACAGGTACTCTAAAGATAGTTATTTAAAGGACCAACATCTATATTTTTGATATATATTTTGATATTTTCTACTAGGTCGGGTAATTTGGGGTTTCCCAGGAAAGGATGATGAAATCCAGGCAGATATGAAAGCCACCAATGCAACTTTGTATTCGTTAATATGTTTTTATAGCAGACCTATCTCCAACTTGTTTACAATATATAAAAGGATGGGCCCTTTTACATAATTACATTGTTGTTTACTTTGAAGTAGAGGACTCCCTCCTCCTATGCCACAATGGAAAAGACTAAAGGGGAAACCCGCAGCCTCCTTCTCCACATGTTTGAGCTCATGATATTACCTGTGGGTATCATTAGTATCTAAATATTGTCAACTACAGAAATTATCAAAACTAGCTAATAAAACAAGGAACAAAAATGATCTGATAAACAAACTTTATAAAACAGAGCTCAATGTACAAACATTTAAGAATGAAATACATTTACAGATTAAATAATTTATCAATGAGGAAAAATGGTATAGGAATAATACAAAATATACAAAAACAGAGCTAAGAAAATTGTCAATATATGGATATCTCTCATAGGCTGTGGGTGACATTTATTACATTTACAAATGGGCTTGTAATTTTGTTTTGTATTATCTAGAAAACACAGTTGTGTCATTTTTACCAATAAGCAGAACAAATAATCAGGAAGATCTAAAAAGGCCCTTTGCAGTACGTCCTTTCCTTGCAATAATACACACTGTCAAATCTATAGGATGGACATGAAGTGGAAAATTTAATAGGCCTCGCCATACTACACCCCAGAATGTTACCAAAAAACAATGGTAGAGATACAATAAAATGACCAAAGGGAGGAAAATATCAAGGTGCTGTTATGAAAGATTTACAAATATTGCCCAAGCAATAGGAATAAAGCTTTACAGATTCTGATTGGTGACTTTGGAGATCGTGGTTTAAGTAAGGGGCAGTCTTATAAATCCCTATAATTTTAAAGACAATACAACCTGAATAAATGTACCAGATAAAACCTGAATAGGAATAGAATTCCTGTTGTAACTAAAGCATCTCGGGATAAGAGTTGTCAATAATAACTCGACATCAGAGCAGAATTTGCCAGCACAGGTCCACCAGTTTGAAATTTCCTTAGGGTAGAATTTTGCTTGCAAAAGCCTTTAATGCTCCCAACTGTTCCTATTCACCTGTATGGGATTAATTGAGAACTTTTTTTCCCTGGGAGTTGCAGAACAGTTCCTGGAAGTGTCATGCTTGTGTTAGTCTTGCGGTTGCAGTATTCTTCCCAGAAATTATATAAACTGGGTGAAAGGAAATTATAGGCAGTGACCCCTGTATTGTGACCCAACTTTTCAGTAGGTTACTGAAAAGTGGCAGGTGGGGCACCCAGCTAAAAGATGCTTGGGGGAAATTGGGGTTGCTTTTTCTCCTCTGAAGTAAAAACTGTAGCACAAGCACAACAAAGTGTTTTCTCAACTGCTGCAGTTGACTCTATGAACTGCACCTGGGTGCATATAGAAATGCGCAGGAGTGACTAACTCCTGGCCTACAGCTATTCTCACTCTC
Source organism: Pyxicephalus adspersus (assembly GCF_032062135.1). NCBI lineage: Eukaryota > Metazoa > Chordata > Amphibia > Anura > Pyxicephalidae > Pyxicephalus > Pyxicephalus adspersus. The sequence continues at coordinate 142,012,087 of NC_092860.1, forward strand.
TTCTGCTAATCATAAGCCAAAAATAAGACATTTTCAGGGCTTCCTTCTTCTGCATAAGCAAATTACTGCTTCCTGGTATGAAGACTGAATAGAATCTGGGTGACAAAGAGGCTCTCAATGGCTGAGTTTTTGTTGGCAGCCAATTACAGCTTTGCTTCTACATGCATATTTGATCTCAACCCAGACCTGGAAGCAAAAGAATTTGAAACCTTTTAAACAGCAAATGTCTCTTTGGGTGCTAATGGTCGTTAGCAGTGTGGGGTCAGGAGTTATAGTAATGGAAACAAGGTGTTCCAAGTAAAAGTACAACTCAAGAAATGTGCTGGAAAGTTCTTCCTCAAAATAACTGATCATCTGCAAACCCACAGGAATGATCCTTGTCATTGAGCAGATGAGGAAAGTAACTCTAGTAGAGTTTATCAGGAAATCCTGAAGGTGAAACCAAGCAGAAATTTGTTATCTTTGTGGTCACTTTGGGGCTCTTCCCCACTAGTAGAATATATCATTCAGCATGAAAAGGTTGACACAGTTCAAAGCAATGAGGAGACCTCAAACAAAGGAGATGGTACTAATTCCTCCACTTGCCCCAGTTAGCCAGAACCTGCATACACTGTACAAGTCCTTAATAACTTCACTGCACATGTTTCACCAAGACGGGTACATCCATTGTGCTGCACCTTATGCAGGATATGTTACATGTGCAGGAGGACAATATGCCATCTAGGACCATTAAAGTACTTTTCAATGACATCAGTTTTTATTATGCTGGTTACACAGACATCTATCATTATTTACATCATCCTAAAATATGAATTTAATACATTTACACAGTTCTATCCTGAGCTCAGGATGAAAATGAAATTGATGTATTCAGAATTATAAATTAGTTCATTAGGTCCTTTAAAAAGTTAGGAGAGTTCCCACAAAGTAGTATTTACCTTTTAAATTCTTTAAAAAATTTTAAAAAAGAGTACAGTCTCCTTAAAGGGAAGCTATAAATGTTCAATGTCAATTGGAGGTTTCATTTTTTGGGGAATATACAGAAGATGTACATTTACTTTACCATTAAAAAATGTTTTATTAATTACAGGAAACACGTATAAAGATACAGAGCACCGCAGATAAAAAGTGCACAGTTAAGAGTATGATCTCTTTGTAGATACAGGAAGCGGTTTTATACAAAGCAGGAAAGGGAGGAGTCACCCCCTCCAAAACAAATTCGAGCTTAAGCTTTTGAACTCTGTAAATAGGTCGTTCGTAAAATAAAGCAGACAGGGAACACATGTAGAAATAAGTCTAAAGCACCACCTGATGGCTCAAAATGAGATTATAATTTATTTGACACATAAATATATATATATATATATATATATATATATATATATATATATATATATATATACACATACATATACACACACATACACTCTGTATAGCCTTAAGGTGCAACTAGACTCAAAATTTTATATATATAATAAAAAACTTCATAGCATATATATATATATATATATATATATATATATATATATATATTTATATACACATACATATACACACACATACACTCTGTATAGCCTTAAGGTGCAACTAGACTCAAAATTTTATATATATAATAAAAAACTTCATAGCACCAATCGTCTTGTATCATTTAAACATTCCAGTTTTCTTAAAAGGACCAGTAACCTATATACAGTGGGCAACATTCTCATAATAACAACAAGCCCCGTGAGGATACAGTCTGCAGTCTGATAAGCGATGTGGCTGGTACTCATCCATACCAAAACACAGCACTAGAACTGGAAATCAGTAAATGCATTTCTAAAAAGAAAAAAAAAAACAAATTTCCATGCAAAAGATATTTTCACTCTCTTTTAAAATCTAAAGTCCTTCAAAATATTTGGCATTTCACACTTACTTGTGTTTACTACCACATGCTATGCTACATTTCTCTGGCCCCCTATGTCACTACTTTGTCCTGTAGTAACATGGTTGCCGATGAATGCAATCACCGACCCAGACATGCTGGGAACATCTTTCACGTAAGACTGCACGATGCATGAAAGAGCGCTATACATACAGCACTGTTTTGCTCTATATAGAAGGGAAGGGGGAGAACGATGGAACAATCCATTACGATCGTTCTTTGTATGCGGATCCGCCAAGAAGGTAATTGGAACGATGGGCGATATGCGCTGTACACACACCGGATTCTCGTCTGATATGAGCCGAGAATCATACGAGAATCATCTGATGTGTGTATGTAGTCTAAGATCTAGCCAAAGCTTTTTGCTAGAATTGGTCTTTAAAGAACACATTGTCTGCCATTGCAGAGTTTTATTACAGAGTAACAGACATAGTACAAGTATGCAGAGCAGAAAGGTCGGACATTCCTCCCTGCACATCACTGAAGTACTAAACTAAATTTGCCAGCATGGCATCCATTTTTAGGGGAATTCAGTAATGACAGACTATTTTCCTGGCAGGCGTCCTTTTAAAAAAACTATAAAAATATTAACCCAATCCATTTAGGTGCAAGTAAACCGATAGAATCTCAATCACAAATGTTCCTATATACACCTATAAGCAGTAAAATAATGCCACATAAACATCTCCGTTAAATTCATTCATGGCAGCCTTTCCTTTGTAGGCAAATATGATTTTTTCCTCTTTAAATAACAACCAAGAGATCGATAAAACCCTTCCAAGGGTAGGAAAAAAAAAAAGGGAAAAAAAGACAAGGTATAACAAATGACACAAATAAGTTAAGACACGGCCATTAAGAAAAAAAATACACTTATAACACAACAATTTTTCGTTAAAGGTCCTTAAAACAAGTCTTCCATGTAAAAGCCGGCCGGGCGGTTTATCTTTCTTCTGATTTTTAATTTAATGCGTAATTAAACTGGTTTGCAAACTTCTCGTGGCGCCTCTTATCCATTTGGTTCATTGCGCTTATCACCCGTTTCACTGATCCCCTGTGAGACGAAAGTGAAAGGAGAGAAGCCGTTAGCCCAAAAATAAACACATAAAAGTCAAGCTCAAGTAAAGTCAAGACGGGATGTTTATAGATATGTTTAAAAAAAACAAGGCGGTATCATTAATTACCGCAGGGTCCTCCTAACGTTGGGCTGATGAGGCAGAACAAATTAGACGTGTTAACTAAATTAAGTACGGTAATACAAATAGTTTTAATTCAACAAGGTTTTAATAAGAGGAGTGAAGTAATGGAAGGCTCGCTTTAATGTGCCCACACCACCTTTGTCATTATTCTTTAACACCGACCTTACAAGATAAATGGCAAACTTCCAAGCTTCTGTAAGAGCAAGGCTGCCACAACGAAAAAAAAAGCAAAGCATGCTTGTTATCTAGACTCTTGTGGGGAAGGTGAATGTCTAAATACCCAGGATAGGGTTATCATGATGGCTGGGGTATAAAACCCTTTTATGATGGGGGTATTTAAAGGGAAACCACAGTGTATTGTCAGTAAGTACACATTAGCCCTTACTATGACACCTAAGCAAAATATGATTTTTGAGCTACAAAACATATATTGCTGTTAGCAAATCTTAGTAACCAAAAACTGGAAAAATCCCAATCCCATGCAAACGCCGTTTCCAACCTATTAATGAAGGAAAATTCCCTTTGTGGGAGGCAGATGATTCCTATGCTATGGGATTTGATCTATCTATACTGTCTAATCCTAATTGTAAGTATTTATTGTATACTACTATATTATATACTATATGAACTTTTCACTATATTGTAAATCTTTTTTTAGAGATATCTTTGCAAAGCGCGTTGAGTAAAAGAGTGAAAGCTAACAGGGAGTGAAATACAGCAATTGTGGAATTCCAGATTTATTGTTCGGAAAAGTAATTTTTGTAATTAGTGTTATATGTGTTACTGTAATGCAATGATGAATCAATCGGTATAGATGTCCATTTTAACTTTAATAGAATATTCATGGGATTTGTTTTAATGACGTTCCTGCAAATCTGTTTCTTTGAAGTAACTTTTGTTCAAGTTACTTTTATATATGTGTACTATGCTGTACCATGTTCAGATTATCATATAAAAAGATCATCTCCTACTAGGGTTATCTGCACAACATTCCTGAGATCAGTGAGCCTTATAGACAGTCTATCAATTTCAATGTACATACATGTGAACTGATAGAATAGAAGTAGAGAACAAGCAAAGGGCGGCACTAGAAGATAGGAAGAAGGGATTGTAATAAACAGATATTACTACCTAATATTTGTAAATATTTTACAAACCCTATGCAGAAGCCAAGTAATTTTTAAGACATTCACACTTAGGGGTCTTTTATTTTTTTTATAAAGAAGTGGATAAGATATTCACTGAAACATTCCCATGTGGAGAATCTTCCAGGTCCATGTGTTCCAAAGGCAGTAAATGCCTCTGCCAGGAAACGTTTCAGTGAATGTCAATTTTATTTTTTAATTAGACATGAGTTTGTGTCAGCAAGATAGGTTTGATTCAAATGACTATAGCATTCTCACACAACTCAAAGCGAATGCAAAACTGGCTTTATTCAGGTCAAATGAAGGTGGAAGCAGATCAAATGCACCTCAATACATTCAAAAACATATCAAACTGTAATGTGAGCCGACACGTTACAGGCAGCTACAAATCACACATTCACACACATTCACACACATTCCATCTTCAGACTATGGACAATGAACAACCAGCAACATACTAATGTGGTCTGCCCTGCTACCACTTTCATTAGCATGCTAACATACAGTATTATGCAAAGCAATACAACTCAATTAGCTCAGAGAGCTCCCCCTGGTCTTTCAAATAGGAGTGCTGCTATGCAGAAAATTGTAATCCAAGTTACTGTTAATGAGCTAAAGGGAGCAACAAGACCCTTGCAAAGTGAACAGGTTATACTTCCTTTGAAATTCAGCCTCAATGAAATAGAACCGGTGTGTGCCAAGAGTCAGTGAACGGCTACTTCCACCACAGCCTAATTAAACAGGTGGTTTGCTTGGTGACAGACTCTCTTTAAACAGCAATGACAAGTTTCCACAGAGACAGACAGTAGGGATATGATGCTGCCATGTCACCCGTCTACTACAGAACATCTTATTTACAACAACTGATCTGTTCGTCAAGTGTTTCCACAGCTGGACGCATGATTTCCCTTCAATTCCCCGCAGCTAATTAAATCTGGCTTGTTCTCAGGGAAAGGGCGCTGTTAATTGATGTCTGGTACACTCCTGGATATGTCCATCCAGTTGTTAATTAAGACCTGTTGAGCGAGATCATATAATTTGTGCTGTGATACCAGCTGTCAGACACCATGTTTTATGATGCGTGCGGCAGTAGGAGCGATCGTGCCAGGAGCATATTGTGCTCAGCAACATACTGAATGTTCACGCTGCCAGCACCATAAGTAAAATACTGTCGAAAGGTGACTTTCATAAAATCACGTGCCTTATAAAATATATTTGATTTTAGGAACAATCGAACAGATCAAGGCAATCAGCTGGCAACACATTACAGAAAAAAGTTTGGAGCATGGCTGGCATTACTCTCAATGTATAACTTCCACTTAAAAATTAGTTGTACCCAGGCAAAACCCCAAAAACGTCTTTGGTCTTGAACTGCTCCTGAAAAATAATGGTGCACCTACTGTACTTAGGCACCCCTATGCCCTGAGCTTTGTAGCTGTATATCTGCATTGTGAGATCATCTGAGCCATTGCTACCTCTGACAGCTGGCTTTTAGAGTTTTGGAGGAAGATTTCCTCATGGTGCTGCTCACTGTTCTCCATGCTGGAGGGGAATCTGTATCTTAGAACCTGCTCTAAGGTTTAATTTGTCAAGACTATATTTTCCCAGAATCACTACTCCATATGTTCTTAGATAATCAAATAAAAAAGGGAACGCTCTTACTGGAGCCCCACTCCTCTACAAAGATGACCATCTGCCTAAATACACAATACAGATCGGTAGTGGGGAAAAGATCAGCTGCAGAGAGCCTACAAGAGTAGCTATCCACGGATTTGCCTTACTTGAACACAGCTTCCAAAGTAAAGGTCCCCTTTAATGCGTCATATACGATCACAAAAATATTTCACTATACACCAGTTTATTACTGGGAAATAAAGGGAGAAATTCTGTAACAGACATGGAAACTAAATATGCAAATATAATGTTTGTCCTATATGAATTATTAGAGATTCAGAAGGAACGCACACAAACATAAAAAAAGTCCAACAGACTTTAGAGAAAATGAAAAAACACAAAAGAAAAGTATGCTAGTCAGCATCTTACGGGTGAAACACTTTCTTCTCCAGACGGAAGCGAGTGGTATTTGCCTCCTGCTTCAGATCTGTCAGATTTGGATACTTTTTCTTCTTCCCCTTCTTTTTAGATTTCCCAGCAATCCTGGATGAGCCCAGATCTTCCCCTGTAGCTTGCTCAATCTCTCGCATCAGTTCGGGGTCTCTCCAATCTATGATTAGACACAGAAAAAAAATAGTGTAAGCTGCTAACAATATAAACTCAAGCTACAGAGAATACACCCAAACTTTTTCCAAGCACTGAGCTCATTATTGTCATTAAGATGATTATTAATCTGACATTTACTTTGCTTCACTTTAGCCAATCGCGTAATACACTTTTGCTCTCTGCCCTCCCATACCATAAAAACTGGAATTAAAGACTTCATTTTCATTTGAGACCCAACATATTAAACCCTCTTGGTTTTTAGTCTAGTTTTTAGAGTTCTGCGATACATTTAATTTGAAACTTTTCACTTTTTTTTAATGCTCACAGTTCACATACTATGGTTACCTGGGGTGCCAGACCCAGAAAAATCACACATATGCTCACAGTCTTGTACTTGGTACTGATGTTTCAGGACACCATAACCAGATTTATTGTCACATAAAACATAGTAGTTCTCAGATGTAATTAGAGATTAATGTAAATGACTAACCTAAAAATGATCTCATTTACATTCTTTTTAAAGATGAACTATAGTTTCACACTTAATTTTGGACAGCCAGGTTACTTATTTGCAGATGGGACAGGAGATGTCTGTTACCTGTCTGTTTACAATCTTCTTCTTTTAAAACACTGAGTTGCGAAGTTTAGGATGCACATGCGCAGAAGTTATGTCAACCTGCAGTTGTTTACCGCATATACAACTGATACCGTTCAACAGAATGGGAGAGGTTGGGTTCCATTCTATGAACGTGTTGTAGTGATTTATGTGACAGTTCTTGGACATAATGTGTAGCTTCTGACCACCCCTAAAAAGTCAGCTGCTTTCACCGACTTGAATGGGGAGACATTACAACCACAGTGAGCTCAGATTTAAACAGTTGTTTGCGATTGTTTCTTGAGAGCTGGAGAAGGCCCATAACTGTTTGTGATGTGGGGAACTCAATTGTACCATCCAGGGATCGTAAGATTATTGGCACACTGCTCCTGGATACATATAGTGCAGTCCACGCACAGCTAACTGATGACATTTCTGAAAGAGGCCTAAATTGCCTTTTAAGTAAACTTTTAAGTCAAATCATGGACATCATCCGCTTTTTGTCTGTACAGATACCAAACTCACTATCTTACTTTTGTATGTGCAGGACTCTAAAATCTTACTTACAATTACCTGGCAAAGATCAAATAGGATGTGGCAAGATAAAAAGAGATTCATTTTTTCTTATGTACACACATGCTTTCTTACACGTCAAGAAAGTATGCACTGCATAAAGAGCAACATTTTATTGCTATTGGCATAGAAGCTGTTAAAAGCACCAGGCATAGGGAGCAGCAGAACATTTTATTTCAATTAAATCACAAAGTTTGCAATTATACTGACACTGCTTATCTACTGTTATAATCACTCTCGTATTTGCTTCCTGTTCGTCAGATCTCCAAGCCTAGAAAACGTTTTATGGCTAATATACTAACTGCAGCTAGATGCCTCATTGCAAAAAAAAAATGGGTGTCGGCATCGACTCCGATGCGATCAGCCCTGTTCAATCGTAACAAAGACGTGCATTCCATGGAACAGTTAACAGCCCGGATATGTGATCGACTAGACAAGTTTCATATAATCATGACTCCCTGGGATCTGCACGTCATCTCATATTTTTGACGAATCCTGATATGCATATTGCGAGGTGGGCGTCGGAAGAGGGGGATGTGGCTTTCAGATTGGGCTCCAGATCCGTCTTCTCCCTTCTATCCTTTCCTCACATTTTTTACCCCCCTACATTTTTTCACCACCCTTATATTTTGCTGCCCCCCTACCTTTATCTCTATATTTTGCAGTATTGCCATCTTCCATCAGAAACTAGTGGAAATGTGTTGTGTCAATCCAATCACCATTTTCTCTCCATGCCGAGAAAAGACCCAAGATTGCATTCAAGCCCAATGCTGACCATGATCATCTGAGTCTGGCTGCAATGTAAAACTCCAATGGAAGGACACCAAGGGGACTTTCAGACATTAGCACAACCTTGTCCTTCAAAGTTTCCATTAATAATAGCTGAAAATACAAACTCCACAGCAATGTATTCCTTCAACCAGTCTCTAACAATGGACGTCTTGAGTGAAATTCTCTGCTTCCGAGTCTAGGACTGGAACAATTGAGAGTGGGGAACGAGATATCGGGGATTAAGGCGCACCGTGTAAAGTGTTTACCTCGCTGCAATAATACGGCGTCACAGTTTAGTAACTGAGAGGACGAAGCAATTGTTTAAACACAAGGTAAGAAATACCGCCATTCACGACAGATAAAATGACTGTTTGAGTCAAATGAAGGAGCAATTTAAAAGCTTTAAAGAAAAATCAATAAAATGCCAGGGAAGAGAGGCTTTTTTGAGCACTGATGGGGCCCTAAACCGCTTCTTGTATTGTTACCGAGTTTAGTGGCAGGGAAGAGAAAATGACACCATTGGTGAGGGTGGGTGAGAATCAATATTGTAGTTAGTGATGAGACGTTATTTCACAAGTGACTGGCTAAGGGGCTGCCTCTGCCGGATTGTCCTCATCCTGGGCTGTTAACAAGTCAGTAAAAGCGGCAAGAACAGACACTGACTGCCATCAGCACAAGAAATAACCACTTCATTTGCTTTAGTGGATGAGCCGCTGGGAAGGAGGAGTGCGGCAGATTAACAGGTCAGAGCAATCATTTCTAAGCCACAGGGGTCATCGTGCAGCTGGAAGGGACAGAGAGCAATATGCCTTCCATTACCTTCCTTTTTTTGAAGTTAAATGTGTGACAGAGCCATGTAATATGTTTATGGTGCTGTCATGTTTAATTGGGCTACAGGTTAAAGAGAACCAGCTATGAAAGCAGATATACCAGTATTAACTGGTTCATGATGATATCTTGCCAGTTAAAGCCCAATGCCAGTTTAGGCCTCTGGCACCGACCCACCACCTTACATTAAAAATCTGAAACAGTTTCCAGAATACTTCTTTTAAATTTCAGTGTCATTCAGTGCCACAGGTACACATAACAAAAGCAGCCCAACTTCTTTTTTTAACCAGCAATACCCAGCTGTTAAACTGGCAGTTAGTACTTGCTCTGCAAAACATCAGTATTCTCCCCAGATTTTTTTTAAGCTGGTTGGGAAGAAGCTGTAGATGGGTGGTGACCCCTGTAATGTGACTCAGGTTTCCAATAACTACCCTAAAACAGCTGGGTGGTTACCGAAAGGTGCCAGGTGGTGCACTTGGCTAAAAGAGCCTGGGGAGAGCACTGAACATAATGTAATTATCAACCCTTCCTTAACCCTAATCCTTGTCTATTAATTTATTTCCCCTCCTTATACTCTTGGCTTTGAAAAATTTTATTTTATTTAAAAACTTATAAATATAATAAAACTTTTTTTTTTTTTTAATGATTTTGTTTGTTAAATCTAAATGATGCTTTCAGGTGTGAGTCTTTTCAAATCGTGTCCAATCAATTTTATTTACCACTCCAATCAAGGTGCAGAAATATCTCAGCAATAGAAATGGGAGGCGCCCAAGCTAAATTTCAAGTGTTGATGCTAAAGGTCTGAATACTTATGTAAATGTGATATTTCAGTTTTATTCTTTTTAAATAAATTTACAAAATTGTCTAAAATTATTTTTTCAGTGTGTCAATATGGGGTACTGTGACCCAACTTTTCAATGACCTCCAAAAACAGCCGGGTGGTTACTGAAAAGTGCTAGGGAGAACACTGTACTGTATAAAAATTGCTTTGGTTTATAGGAGGTGTACAGGTGTGAAAGTTGAAGTGGTTAAAATATCTGTATATTCTAAAAAGTAAAATCCCCTAAAAAAGCCCCCATTAACTTCTGCAGATATAAGCATTATGGAGAATATTTTTATTCAATGTTTTATTTTATTCAACCACATAGGCTCCTCTTTACCCTAATTTTTATATGACAGCGGACACCAGGCAGCCTAAGCAGGTTTCTACATGCTGCTAGCAATTCAAATTTAGAATTTGTGTTGTGATTTTTGGCGATGAATTGCTTAACCTCCCTAGCGGTCTAATTCTGTGCAATTTTCTATGCAAAAAGCGGTTCAATTCTTTGCATGGAAATGTATTTTTCATTGTAGTCTATAATTCTTAGGCATAACTCACCGATATATATTAAGTTTAATACATTTAATAATAAACTTATATATATATATATATATATATATATATATATCATATGAATATTTCTTTCTATTGGACTCAATACAGCTATTTTGCCCGCCAGCACCAATGTCACCAAGAAACCCCGGAGACGTGTCCCCAGGACCTGCGGGGACCACCAGGACGACGGGGGACAAAAACAGAGCAAGGTAAGTGTTTTTTTTTTTTTTAGTTAAAAGCTACCCCAGGTGCGATTTGGGATTGCTGCTGTTTGCAGGTAAAATCTACCCCGAGTCACAGAGGTCAGCGGGGGCTTGTTTTAAAGCTCTGTGTTCTCCATGCAACAGTGTTGAAAAATACTAGTGAAAAAAGGACCAATATAAGGCCTCCAGTTTCTCCTATCACAAATTTTAACAGGAAAAAGTGCTTGTTTTATAAAAAAGCCAAGAGTTCCCTTTAAATATTCTTTTCTGCTTAAACAGTCCATTCCATACCCTTTGCTGTCACAGCTACACCATCATATACAATTCAATCTGCAGGCAGCAGTATTAAGCTGATGATAGATCTGTGGTGTAAAGACTTGGAATTATGTGTACTAGCAAAAGGGCACCTTTTACATCTATGTATAATATGGTGAAAGAATTATTCATTTTTCTAATGAAGGAAGCGCCAAGTTTTTTTTATTGTTCCTGAGCTCAAGCAACGAGAATCAGCAAAACTGATTGCAGGCGTAATTTCCCTGATTTTACCAAGGGTCAAGTTAATTCTTTGCTGGGTTCAGCAAGAAATAACTCATTTTGTAATTGATTGTATGTATGGTCTATGTGTTTTATTTTCAAGCTGAAGACAAATCAGACTTAGCCCTTACTATGAAATACACATGGACACAATGCAGCTACCATTTAAAGTAGTTTTAGCAATTTTGCAGACAGCTCTTTTCAAGGGTAATCAGGAAGATCTCCAGCGCAGATAGTGTATGTCAGCAACACTTAATGACCTAAAGACTCATATCTATACTTCACTGCACATTAAATGATGAAAACACACAGGCCAAAGTTTAATGGCTGTGAAGAATCATTAGGTTTGGTCTCCTTTATCATTTTAATATATTTAAACAAAATGCTTTTTGTACCCCCTGGATCTATGGCCTAAGAAATTAAACCTGCCAAGTTCTGTACAGGTCATTGAGTTCAATGTGAAACAAGTTCCTTTTTTAAAAGGAAGATATCAAGTACTTTAATACCAAGTATTTATGTTGCTGGGTCACCTAGACAGGAAACTGGCATCAGTTTTGTTTCATTTGTTTGCATTTTCTAAAATGTTTCATTATTTATTATCACTTATCAATGCTATGCATAGGAGCCAATGTTGCACTTTGGTTTAGCTGCGAGGGAAGACACTTAACACAACTGCATGTTTTTGAAGATGTGTGAGAAAATTAAGTGCCCAGAGGAAACCTATGAGAAAACAGGGAGAACACAGAGAAGATCCTGTTCTGTCCGAGATTCAAACCTGGCACCTAGCACTGCAGCACTCTTTTGTTATTATTTAATCTTTAGGTTGTAAGTTCTTCTGGGCAGGGTCCTCTCCTCTTCCTGTGTTACTGTCTGTATCTATCTGCCATTTGCAACCCTATTTAATATACAGCGCTGCTTAATATGTTGGCACTTTATAAACACTGTTTATTGATAATAATAATCTTTAGCATCAAATTCTGCAGCTCCATTACAAGGACCAGTAATGGATGGACCTACAATTCTTATGCTGCCTGCTGTACCTTGTTATATTTTGCAACCAAGTGATCAGCTCCCATGGCATACTAGACCTGGCTCTGTTTAAAAGACGACTAACCTGGACTCATGCGCAAGAAAAACGAACTGTTCGACTCCACGGCATCACGTCCAAGTTAACTTCCATCTGGTTGCCTTGGGTGGACAAGTTCCTACCACCTTCCTTTACTCAGTGCTTGTTTGGACTTTTGAAATCCTTTTTTCACTTCCCTTCACCAGCCTCCTGCCCCCCTTTTTTTTTGGGTCCATGCTTGCCTATGACATTTTACCTCCATTATACCCCCACCCCCTACCGAAACCCCTTCCACCCGTTTTTCCTATACCTCCATTGTTAACTATATATGAACATACATTTGCTTCCATTTGGCAAATTGTTATATTTTTCCTCCCATGTAAAACCCAATAAACGTGTTTGAAAAGAAATGGCGCTGTTAGTATGGTACAGAGGTCCGCACTAATATATATAAATATATTTATATATATAGGATCTAGCATAATGGTCAGAGTTGCAGTACTAATTATCAATGTAGTACAACAATCAAATTGTGGTAAAACAGTGATGCTACAATACAACCCCACCATTTTTAGACATTGCCAAACAGAAAGGCAAAGATTTATGACTAATGGAAGCCAGTCAGTAATTTTTGTGTTGAACATTAAAATTATGCACGAAAATGTAAAGAGTACAAAGCTTATCTGTAATAGGTCCATACAAGGAGTATTGATTACAGAGTACATTAGGTCTAACTCTGGTACCTATAGCACGGATCATTTATTTTTCGATATGCTTGTAGTGATTTTGGTACACCTGCTGTAACTGTAAAGTGTACATTATATTGCAAAATATGGGAGATGTCAGTATTGCATATCAACCTCTGGGACTTCAAATTTGGATGTTTATATCCAAGCCCTGAGAAATGATTATTTAGGCTTCTAGAAATAAGCAAACCCTTACCTTGTTCCGTGGCTCGCTTTTCAAATTTTTCCTTGGCTTCTCGCTCTCGATCCTTGGGATTGATTGGCACTCCAATTTCATTTCGTGGAATTATCTTTCCATGGAAGGGACACTTGAAGACAATAATGACAAAAATGAATATAGAAACACTAAATAAATTATATATATTAACATCCAAGTGCATCATCTTATATCTAGTTAGTATATAAAGCTAAAACACTCACAAGGTGAAATTAGACTTTCCAATCCAATCATTTCATCCTCTCTGGTAATTAGATCTGTGTTTGTGTTGGGGGAAGCTTTATACTTTTATATGTTTCATAAATGTACAAAACACAATCAAATAGTTGTGGTTACAAAGAATCAAGTGTATAAGGTGATTTCCCCATTAAATAATTATGGGGAAAGGAGACCGAGAAACTATAAAAGATAGATCCCTAAATGTATATTGACAGGTTATGGTCAGATAGCGTAAGTGTTAAAAGATGATGACCAACCGAATTACATCATGGTAAGAATGAAGATGAAGAGAGGAGGGATCCAAGATTCATTGAAACAGTCCAGAGGATATATGTGGGTGGCAGCAGAGAAAGGGTAGAGAGAGCAGCATTGGATATAAAGAGTGCATGTTCTTAGTTCTTGTAAACCAATGCATTTTTTAAAGAAAAAATAAAAATATGGACAAAATCCACCCCACAAAGACTGGAGTTGGACAGCCCTGCTTAGTGGTTGCAAAGTACACCCACCTTTATTCTGTCTTGTCTCTCACACAGTGACCCATTAGGTAAGGGTGCTCGGCACTTGTGTGTCACTGGTTCAAACTTGCCAGGGAATGAGATGTATCTGGTCTTCAGCATGGCTTCCAACTCTTTATTTTCAGTTTCCTCCTCCGTCTCATTGGGAGCCCAGAATCTATGCTGAGAGCTGAACCTGGTGGAATTAATAAAACATAACCGAAAAGAATTATGTTAATTTACTTGTATTTACTTGTATTCCATGTTGTTGTCAAACAATACAGAAGCATGTCATGTATAAAGCTTTTTTCCCAAGGGTTATGTCACACTAGCAGGGATTTGTAGCAGCTCTTTTTTAAGATGCTTTTTATTTGTCATTTTATGATTACACATTAGCAATATATTACGAGCAAGCTCATCCAGGCATGTACAGGTATTTAAACAGAATTCAAAGAGTTGCATAAATAATTACAGATCCCTAAAGCAGGAAGTATGCTGAAGCCTACCCAAGAAGCAAATCTTAAGAACCCAAATCTGAAACATATATGGAAGCTGTTTTACTTGAAAAAGCCCAACTAGGCAGCCTGCAACCTGATATTTATACCTCAATATAGTATTGCAAAACTTGTGATTGGAAAGTGAGATGGGAAAAAGCAGAATGGTGAGCTCAGCTCTCTACCCTCTCCTCCTGTCATCTTGTTAGTACTGTCCGGCATAGCTGGTTGGGGTCCCATGCTGCTTTCCCCCTCCACCACAGCTCTGCTATACAGTGGGTTGAAAGATATGGATAACAGGTCTGATTCAGGTTGCTTTCAAAAATACTCCAATTTTACCAGTCTAGTACAATAAAACACTTTTCTGAGCTGTTACCTATTTCTTGCTGTAACAACCCAGTAACCTAGCACTATATCACCCATCAAATCTAACAAGTCTGAGAGTGAATGGTTCTGGCTTTGGTTGTATTAAGTCTTCATTGCCCTAACCTGAAGCTTAGCTACAAATGAATGTCAACAAGAAAGCAATTAAACAACACTGCGGTCAATACTCCTTTATGCAGGGGTAACCTAGTTGTGTGGAGATAACACAAAATAGTTAAGCTGGTGGTCATTGTATGTTCTTCAGCCTGTCAGTAGACAGGACATGTGACAGAAATGACAGAATAAAACCTACAGCCACTGATGTCTAATGGATGCTTATTATTTCATGGGTAGCTAAAGTTTCTTTTTTGTCTATACTGGTATTATATTAATATTTGTCTGAAGTAAATTTTAATGCATAACAAATGTCTGTTCTTGTTGTTTTATACCAAAATTGGTGTACATAATGCAGAGATTTGTAAATGTTTCTCTAGTGGCCATCTACAGTATGCTATGTGATGAGATATCCTAATGCAATAGAACCTGACTTGACTTAAGAGCAGTGTTTCTCAACCAGGATTCCTCCAGAGGTTGGTAGGGGTTCCTTGAGCAATCAGCAGTTTGTGACTCTCAGGTCAGATACCACTGACATCGATGATACTTTTGGCTATCTGTAAGAGGGATCACTGGGCATTAATATCACTGGCATTCTTCCCACTGACCATCACACCAATGTAATGTAAGCTGTGGATATAGTATTTATAGCAGGGCTTCCCTGAAGACCTGACAGTTATTTTAAGGGTTCCTGACATAAAGTAACAATGTTAAGGGAAAAGACAACTTGTAAACTTGCAAGTGCATGTAATAGTCTTTAAATGAATCCCTGTGTACCTTTGGCTTTACAGGGGGCCTCAATTTTACACCTAATAAAATTAAACTTTGCCCCCACCTTCAACTCTCAAATGTCAGAACCCCTTTTTACCACTTGTATTTGAATGACCCAAAATAGGGTTTATGCCAGTAAAGGGAAGAGATTATTCTTACCTTAAAGAGATATGGTCTACTGGCTGTCCACACGAGGCACAACCATTATGTAGGATGTTGGTTTACACCAAACACTTGTTTATTTTAATTTAAAATGCCATAACCAATATAACCCCAACATGAATGTATATTACCTTCCTATGCATCTCAAAGTCATGTGAAGAAATTTAAAAAAACATATAAGGCCTGAATGCCCCTTCAACATTGAAATTGTCACGGTCATTGCTTCATCTGTCAGTCGTGTAAAAAAAGTGGTGGCTGGGAGGGAAATTCTATAATACTCTGCCCTTTGCAGCACTAGGTCCTAGGTTTGAAGTTTGGCCAGGACACTATCTGCATGGAATTTGCAGGTTCTCATCGTGTTTGCATGGGTTTCCTCTGGGTACTCCGGTTTCTCCTACATTACAAAAACATGCATTGGCTTCCCTTTAAAATTGTCCTTAGATTGTGGTAATGACATATGACTATGGCAGGGACATTGGATTGTGAGCCCCTTTGAGGAACAGTTAGTGACACGACTATGTACAGCGCTGAGTAATATGTTGGCGCTATATAAATCTAAGATAATAATAATAATGGTACTCGCATACTTTCAATGATATTAAAGAGGACCTATACTGAGTAAGCCATGCACTAAAAAAGACATGCAGATTGTAAAGTGTTACCATTATTACCCGTAGCCTACCTGCAACTGATGTATTACCCTTTACTCAATTACCATGCATTGTCGCTTCCTTACAAGTGCTGTACAAAAGCTTGGAGAACAATTCTTAAAAAAGATTTACGGTGGCCATACACTGTTGGTTTTCCTGTTTGATCGAGTCGTTCAATTACTCGAACCAACTAGTCAGATTGTACATAACATTGTACAAATATCTGACAAGACTTTGAGACCTCTCGATTGAATGTTCATTTGCTGTTTTGGAGCATGTGTTTATATGCTTATATTCACTGTGTTTTTCTTGTATTGGACCATGCATCAACATGTGAATAATTTTAATTCACCAATTGACATTTTAAGTGAACAAGCTACTAAAATAAACATAGATGGACCTGAAGCCGAATTGTGTATGAGCTAGAATACCTCAGTAATACAGCAAGAGATGGTCTGATAATGTACAAAGTGAAACAACCACAGCTATCCATTTACCGTTCTTAGAAAAATAAAATAAAAGCTAAATTGTGCACTTTGCACAGGATTTGGCTTGGTGACCTTTTCCAGCACTGTGTAGCATACACACTGTTGTGAATTCATTCTCGGTTGTTGAGCAGTGAAGAAGGGACAGCCTGAGCGTTCTGTTTGGCTGCAAGTTGTCGGAGACGCAGCACTTTTATTTTACTGCCACTTAATCCAGTCACAGGTGAAATCAAAGGCATATTTCACAGGCTGTCGTGCACTTGCTGTACTGCTTCACTTTTATGCCTTGCCATAAAATAGAGGGCACACCTCTGAACCACATAGCTTATTACTACCAATATGCCGAGCTACCAAAACATAATTTATTTCCAGTCGCTGGCCAGTTTATGTCTCGGGAAGATCCAAGGAAAGGATTATAATAGAAACTCCTATCCCTATAACAAAAATGTTATATAGAAGGTAAATTGGCTGCTTTAACGTTAAAACATTAAATAAATTAGGACATACGTTTACTAATTTCTGGTGCCTTTCATGCACTCGTGACAGATGGAACCCTTTTTTCTCTCCTCTCAGACATCAGGCAGGATTCAATTTTGCACAGTATAACAGTACGTTACTGGATTGTGATATGTTAGTGCTATTTCATGCAACGTAAGCCATGAGCCCAGGCTGGGGAAGAATGTTAAGTTCAGAAGGTGCATCTATGACTGCCCAAGTTCACAGAGATGGGTTGCATGTACCCAAAAATCAATTAAACTGGAAGTGGGGCAGGCAACTAATGCCAGAGGATGCCATGACCAGTGCATGAAAGAGGTAAGGAGTGAATTTTAGATTGTTTAGTATTTTTTAATTTAAACATAGTTGGGTTTAAATTGTTGCAATGGTTTATGCACAGCTGTGGCAGTGGTTTTTGTAGCCTTGGCCAACAAAAAATTACATATAAAGATATTATTGTGCCCTTTTGGATAGGGCTTATATAAGTAAGCCCTATCTTTTCACATTTACTTTTACAAAATAAAGAAATATTAATAGAAAAAAAAATATTTTGGAGGACATTGTGTCCATGTCTGTTTGCTAACATTTAGGCAGCTTGCTAGTTAACAACACATGAATAATTTAGTTAACAATAAGTTTATTTTGTTAAGTTTTTGTTTGCCACAAATATTGGCCATAAAACACAGATTACAAACTACACAAAGAGACCAAAAATGTTTATATTAGCCCATGGAGGGCGGTTTGTGTTCAGCCCATGGAGGAGGGCGGTTTGTGTTCAGCCCATGGAGGAGGGCGGTTTGTGTTCAGCCCATGGAGGAGGGCGGGCGGTAATCAAGCTAGAGGATCCCATATTTGGCTTATCAGGGCAGAAAATTAGAGCAATTCGGCAAGGGGTTTCAAGCTGTCCAATCCCTTCTACTCAAAAAAAAAAAAAGGAACACTTTTCTGCCAGGGTATGCTGAGCTTGTGCTCGCCTAATGATCCTACCAATAAGACTAATCTTATTCCACCATTCCCAACTTTTCATTATACCCTATCCAGCTGTCTGGTCTGGTCACAGGTAATTTTGAATGTGTCAAACTGTCAATTGAGAACATAAAATCTGTGAGCCAAGTACACTTTAATAACTTACCCTCTGGGTATGTGTCCCTGATGCCAAGAGTTCACATGAAGCCGGTTGTATGATGCCGAGCTGCATTCAACCCGGAAAAGAGCCCGTGCTACAGGACTGTGCAGTGAGTTTGTGAGGAACAGCTTGGGGTAAGAAATGCAGCCAGAGCCTCTTTTTTATTTTACCAACACTTTTGTTCTGTTATTGTCTTGATAGTTATGTTAACCATAAAAAAGCAGCTATCGACAGAGCCATCATACTCAACACAGACAGAAGACAACAGTTGGTTCATTACTTGACAGCTTCTTCTTTTCACACCAGGTCATCCTCTAGTCATTGAAAGCTCTCTGGCCAGCACATGACCCCAGATTCACAAAGCAGCCAAGGAGAATAATGTCTCTCAAAATGAACACTAATTGCACTTGGAATGTTTACTTTGTCTAGGCCACAAAGCCCATCTTGTTAAAAAGAAAAACAATTTACTCACTTAAGTATTTTGCCAGCTGTGGGCTGCTCCTTCCCCCAGAAGTGCAGATCAATGCCGAATGGGACAACAGGTGCCCTTGAGAGCTCATCTTCCCTCTTCGGGTTTTTGCTGTTGGAATTTTTACCACTGAGGCAGAGACAGACATGGATTATTACAGCAGTTCTTCCCAAACCACCATAATTAGTCCAGCAATACCCATCTAATACATCACCTCATGGCCACCTTTACTATTTACTGCCAAACTGGACTTGCAGTTTAATTTAGATAAATTAATTCCAGGTGAATCGAAGAGGGGTGCAAAGTCACATTTTGCCTTTTTGGAGAGCAGCCACAGCTTGAGTAGAAAAGCCCATTGTGCCAGAGAAGGGTCTTTGCTCCCTATGTAGAAGCAGTGGTCTCTTTGCACTAGCCTAAAACTCCACCAACTGAGTCTAGAAACTAGAAATCTCTAATTAGCAAGAAGCACGAGCTTTCCTTACAGGTTACATCAAGCAACAAGGAAGCTGGCAGGGTACAGGCTTTTCTACTCAGGTTGTGACTGATTTCTAAAGAAATTGAACCATAAGAGTTTTAACAAATTTTACTTTGATTAACTAAATATTCTGTTGGGCTAGAAAGTGGATGTAAATAAGACCTAAATTACATTTAATTTGCTAAGGCACTGTGTATCAAACAATTGGTATGTGTTCTTATAGAAAATAGTGTTTCAACATTTTTACATCCTTATTTGCTGCTGATTTGCTGCAGTCTCTCTTTAAGCAACTCCTGTAACTGTACACATGCTCTAGCCACATCAATACCAGTGGACTATGCCCAGGAACGTAGTGAAAACACCGAAACACAGTTACGAAACCATTGTTGTCCCATCACAGGAAATGCCTGAATAAGGACCTTCATGGCTGGATCAGCAGGAATGCATTAACATAGAACTGTAACTAATTTTTCTGTCTCTGTCTCACACTTTCTATAAGGAAAATAAAGGCATTTGTTCAGATGCATATTACACAGGCATGTTCCACTGTTAGAGAAACCTGCACATAGAAATGCCATGCAGTTATCACTGGAGTGCACATAGACAGGATGTAGCTGCAAAGGAAATCAGAATGCAAAAAAGGAAGAAAAGTGAAAACAACTGAGGAAATCAACTATTCTACACAGTGTTTTAGCAAACTGAATGTGATTTACAAGGTTTTGTGAGGTCTACATCTATTTACTAACAACAATAACATTTAAAAAGCCATGCTATGGCCTCTAAAAGGTGCAAATAATTAATTGTCAAGAGTACAGGGTTACTTGCAACACAAATGTGTTCATGCAATACCTGGATGAGGAATGTGCAGATATTTTATCCCTCATAACTTTCAGTGTTGCGGCAGCACAAGTAGGATCCAGTTCATCGTCATTCCTCTTCCTCTTCGGTGCTGCCAAGGACTGAGCAGGCTTTCTCACTTCTATTTTTTTCACTGAAGATGATGATGATGATGATGGCGAAGGCTCTAAACCTGAACCAATTAAAATAAAGGATTTTTTTAAGCTCTGTGTGGAAATAAAAAGCCTCAAACGAAAAGATAGGATAGAACAGTCCCAATTCATGCTTTGCTAGAATGGTAACCTGGTATGACATTCTTTTTTCCTGCTTTTTTGAGAAACAGATTTTAAATAGTTAAGTTTTATTTGTATTTAAATACCTTTTGATTTGTGTGAAAAAAAAATTATTCTAAATATAGGAAACGTGGGCAGCCATAAATTCCCAATACATGCATTTCAGCTATGCATTGTTACACAGTGGTTGTGCTTTACTGCACCGGCTCACAATGCAAGTCTATCAGTCACTTGACTCTATAAACAATGCACTTGCTGTGTGGCTGATATGCAGTAAGGCTACGTACACACATCAGATGATTCTTGCTTGATAATCCCCCAGGGTTGATATCGGACAAGAGTCTGGTGTGTGTACAGTGCTCGTCAATTCTCATTCATGGTTCCATCCTGGCGAATCCACGAACAATGCATAATGAACAATCGTAATGGCAGTGAAGGGGGGAGAGCACAGCGGGGTGCTGCTCCGTCCTTTTCCCCCTTCCCCTCTCCATAGAGCAGAACGGCGATGTATGTACAGCACTCATTCATGCATCGTGCAGTCATTCGTGCATCGTGCAGTCATTCGTGCATCGTGCAATAAAGGACCTGCCTGGTTGCAATTTTTTAATATTTAGGTATAGTTCTGCAGCGTTGGACCTAGAATTTTTTTTACCCGGGTGAGCAGAAATTGTAGGTGGGTGGTAGCCCCTTCATTGTAACCCAGCTACTCAGTAACCACCCAAAAACAGCCAGGTGGTTACTAAAACATGCCGGGTAGTGTACCCAGGTTAAAGGGGCTGGGGAGAAGGCCCCTTAATAGTTCTGCTTTAAAGCTGGCATTGCTAAAAGTTGAGTTTTTACTAAAAATTACCATAAAGCGGCATAGCAGCATTAATTTACAATACCCCCCAAACCCACAAATAATGTATCTGGCTATACACACCAGTTTTTGCCCAACAAATAGTTACAAAACTGATGTAAGGCTGTCGCAATGAGTTGGCCACAAATTTACAATGCAATGGAGCAAAGAAGTATAATAAAGTTAGGAATTATAAACAGCGGACCAGAAATATAGTGAAGTCCAGTGGTGAGTAAAGCAGCAATGCACAGTATATACATGACAGAACTTTGGACTTGCAACATGCACAAGTTTATTATAATTACATAAAATATTTAAAAGGCAGAACTGTGCTATAGAACGGACAAAGGGTTTTTTATGCCTTAAACGGCCAAATAGCACCTATTTGCTGGGAGCAATGAAGAGGACGGTGTTGAGGGAATCAATCGATAGCGGGAAATAGAGAGGCAGGCCTCGGAGCTGGGAGATAGGCCGCAGAACGCTGACATTATTGATTTTCGCCAGTTCAGCTGGTCTGGTAATTAAAATGTAAATTTGAGAAAGAGATTATGTCCTGACAGAAATGGTGGGATTAAAAAGGCAGATAAAAGGCCCGGCGTGAAAATTCACTCACCACAGATAAAAGGAGAGAGTCTATGTAAGGAGCTGAACAGCTGTGCGACCTCACAGGGGGAACCAAAACATGTCCGCCAAAAGCTCTGATACCTAAATATGGACAGTGAAGAGGAAACCTATCGGGCTTCAAAGTAAACATGTCATTATTTTAGGCGTGAGCGCTGGCAATGCCTGGGGTCCTGCAAAATGCTGGTTTCCTGGCACTCTGTGGCTGAATGACAGACATGGAACAAACATGGTGTGAGGTTTCAGAGTTCCCTATGGTCAGTAAACCAAAAAACACCATCAATGCGTCTGAATAACAGCTAGAAAGCTTATGTTTCTTTAGGGAAGCCATTGCACAAGAAGAATAAAGCTAGTGAATCAATACTCATGATCTGTAAACATGTTCTGTATACCTATCCAGAGCACATTATGAGAAATTTGGCTCCGACACAATTTAAATGCAGAATGTGGACAGGATATTTAATCTCACCAATAGACACAAGTGGTAACATAGTGACACAAGCTGAACCATATGCACCCCTCAGTTTAGTAGGAAAGGTTTGGAGCCCGGTCAGGAATCACTTTGTGTGTTTTACTAGGAAGATCATTTTCTGTCCCTGTGATGCTGGGACAATAAGTGAAAAGAATTCCATCCCTAACAATACTATACAAACTTATATGGTAGATGTTGTAACCTTTGCCTGTTGTATTCAAAACAGGGATTTTCACCAATCTTCCCCTCTGCTGTCTCTTCATTTAAACCTACCACCGCCCCATCCTCTAACCCAGTGTTTCCCAACCTTTCTTAGTCGCGGCACATATTTTACAATTAGAAAAATCCCACGGAACACCACCAAAAAGTCAGACACGTAAATTAGCTACCTGCTGCCATCTAGTGGAAGAGTTTTTTTTGGTTCTGCCTATCACTATACATCGCTGGTATAGACAAATGAAGGCAAATTTTTTGCAGTAAATAAATCATTTTGGGACCAATTAACTGAAATTGGATAATTTCCCACGGTACACCCGAAGATCTCTCAAGGCACACTAGTGTGCCGCGGAACAGCGGTTGAAAAACACTGCTCTAACCTACTTAAAATACTAATATGCCGCACCTCTCCGACCTGAACCAACGCTTCCCCTTTTTCCCATATTATACATTCCCTCATACTTCCAGTTGGATGTCCAGAATGAGTAAGTCCACTGCAATATCAAACGCTGGCTTATTCTTGTTGATTCAATGGGCCCGATTTATTAAAGCTCTCCAAGGCTGGGGAGAATACACTATCCTCAGTAAAGCTGGGTAATCCAGCAAACCTGGAATGGATCTGGTCCAGGAATTAAAACATTTGCTAATAAATAGAAAATGACTTTGAAGAAATCTATTCCAGGTTTACTGGATTCACTGACAAATGTGAATCCTCTCCAGCCCTAAAGAGCTTAAATAAATCGGGCCAAATCTGTTAGAAAAAATACTTTATTATGATTAAGTTTAAAGCAATATGGTAACCATATGGTTATATATTTGCCCTCCCCCAAAGGCTATCAAGAAATAAAAATGGACTCCACATAGGATCACCAGATAAAAGAGTTTTAGCCACGGCTTCCTAGTGCCCCTCCAAGCCATGCAAGCTGTTGTTAACTGTTGCCCTATCCAGCTGGGAAAATAGGAAACTGGGCTTCTAGTGGCAGGAGTGGGGCAGTGGCCATATACTGTGATAGTGATGCTGGAAACCCCTCCATGACTAGTAGAATCCCACTCTTGACCACCAGATCCACCACCGTATGCCTACCTCCTAGGTGTAGAGATGGCATAACTATCACTGCCAGCGTGGATTTGAAGGTATTAGGCCACAGTAACCAAGTCTCTGTTAAATGAAGCTTCTAGGTATGGAGTCAAATTTAGACTTGAAGGGCACTTTGGGAGGCAAACTGATTTTTTGTACACAGACACATAGAATACCTACCTCCTATACTCCTAAAATGTGTAGAGAAAGAATGTGAACAATCTACCCAGAGTGAGAACCCAATTTGTTTGAATGGGCCTCCTTGGGGAATCACAGTTTTAGGAAGGACACAAGAGACAAAAATCTTGGAATATTTTTGCATTTAATCTTTTTTTAACTATTTTAGGTAATGTTTTTATTGTACCATGAAAATATTTATTTTTTAATTGATAACGTTATCCATTTATGGCACTGTAAGATCCCTGTTACTATCTACTTTTTCTCTATTTACGGTCAAATTGGGATGTGGCATTAACGAAATTACACACCACTGGGAATCTGTATAATTCCTATTAAATATTAAACAAACGCAGATTTAAAGGAGACTTCTGTGCAGCATGAACACGCCAAAATATAGCTTTACCTATCAATGAACTTCTGTAGATCCAAAAGCTCTTTTGTTTACAGCAAACTTCCTTCACAGATCAAAACTCCATTTGTTCTTAAAAAAAAAAGACAGGGCCTGTACACTTGTACCTGCATTGTCCTGTAGATACAATGATAGCACTGCGCTGTACACAGCTATCGCAGATTTGTGAGCCTTGGATAAAATAAGAGAGGCCCAGGTATAACACGCTGTCCTTCATCCGGTTGTAGCGGTGCCTAGATAAAGAAGCATACAGTCTGTTCTCGGCCTCGTAGTTTTTCTCCCCTCTGTCAATTCTGGTTTATCATGCCTGCCGGCAGACAGATTGAGGCGAGCGAGGCACTGCTGATGTTATCAGGATCTGGACATCACTGTCAAACATAGTCTATACATTTCTTATGTGCCGTTGACAACAAAAACTGTACTGAATGCAGGCAGAGGGGAAATTAAGCTTCTTGTAATATCTGGTTGGACTAAAGGTTCCCATACTCCGGAGATGAGCATCACTCGATCCCAATGATTATGGTACAATATGGCCATAATCCTATGAGCGCTATATAGTTAGTAAAAATATGCTCATCCTTACTAATTTTGAAGCGCAATTTTGTAAAATCACCACCACTGTTTACACATGATAGTGTTGACATCAGTATATAACTGTGCTAGCTAAAAAGTGAACATGTCAATAGCCAAATACAAAGTCCAATATAGAAAACTGGCTAAAAAGCAGTCTATATTGGCTGCTTCAATTCTTTCACTTCAGGGGAAGGTGAACATAAAGTATATTTAAACCCAATCCCTATCATAGTCATGTGTCATTACGACAGCCTAAAGCACAATGGGGAAGTCAAAAACCCTAATTGCGTGTTTTTGGGATGTGGGAGGAAACAGGAGTGCCACAAAGAAACCCACACAAACAAGAGGAGAACATACAAACTCCCTGTCCTTGAAAAGATTTAAACCTTGACTCCAGCGCAGCACCTGGCCACCATGTTTTTTGTTGTCATTGTATATTGTTTTGCATTAAAACAATACCGGATGACAACACAGTAATGACAGATATAACAGCAGCCAATAAAGTGACACCAAAAACACAGCCAAATGATGTGAGCACCTAAGTTTGATTTTTGTGAACCTTTTAACTAGGTTAGCTTTATTTTTATTCTTTGTATACCCCAGTACAGGCATCATTATTTCCAAGAAATAAAATATGTGGACAGGAATACCTTAGAAAGGCAACAGATTTTGTTAGTCTTCGTAACAAGAGATTTCACCAAAGCATTTATTCTCGGCACCTCGGACCACTGTCGTCTGCTGGTGACAAGACAGTTGAGTAAATCAACCTACAACAGAGAATTCATAGCCAAACTATAATTCTTTCACCGAATGGCAAATGAGATTGCCATGGCAGGTGTTGGTATACAAGTGAGACTGCAGTAGTACAAGTATTTTCTACTGAAAGGCATTTGGCGTTTGAGTTTTACATTCACGTAAAATAAATATTCAATATGTTCCCCTAAAAACTCATCTTCATGACTGCATGAGGTCTGAACTAAGCTAAAGGGAATCTCAGATATTCATTTTCAAAATTTGGGTTGAGGCAAACTTCTGCCCTTTGCATACCCCAGATGGTAAATCATTACACTTGCCTCACCCCACCCCAGAGGACCTGCAATCCCCTAGCTCTTTTATTAAACAAAATACCCATCTACAGACCCGAATGAGTTGAGATTTTTACCACGGTTGGCTTTTGTAAAGTCTATTCCCAATGACGAATTTATGAATCTATTAGACCACGGCCTTTGTAAACAACATTTTTAATCATTGCCATGGAATGAAGATGTCTCTAAAATGCAATTACTTGTTTGTTTTAATCATGTTTTATTCCAAACTAATTACCCACAGGAAGTAATCACTTTCCTAGCCCCTCATAGTATCAAACGGTGTAAAAGCACCTCTGGAATGGAACAGCCTGATGAATGGGCTATTTCAATCTACTCCTCCACTCATCGGCATTCTACGGAGTCTCTGTCAGAGTTTCTCATTTCCTTTTCGTGAGCAAGAGTCCAAAGACAAATTTGCTAATATACATGATTTAAAAGGTCAGTCCACCCAAACCCAAAGATTTCAGTTTTCAGTAGATGTCAAAGTACTAAATCACCTGGCTGCTCCTTGTCTCTCTCATGGCTCCAGTTAGGGATTCTCTTTGAATTGAGTACCCAGGTCTATATAATAGTCAGCCATTCAAGGTTAAGTATAATCTGCTTAAATTTTGCTTTCCCTAGTACCCTCAATCCTTATCAATAAGGCATCGAAATAAAACCTGTTTTTATTACATAACTTCTTCTACAATCAGTGACGCCATCTCTGGGTCCCTGTGCTTCCCTATGTAGTTTATAGAGTAGGAAGGGTCAATAGGGTTCAGAAATCTTTCTAAAAACATCACAGCACCCTACTTCAGTCCTGCCTGAGGCAATAATCTGGCCCTTGGTTAAGTAAATACCAAAATACATTGAGTGGGGGATGTTGGTCTGCAGGAGTGGGTGTTCTTAGGTAGAATGCTTCTGGAGGCATACCACCCCGAGTAATGTGCACATATATTGCCAAGTCTTATGTCTTTTCTACAGAATGAGCAATTTACAAGGGAGAAGCTGTGCAAGACCTAAATGCAGGGCTGGTTTTCAGGGTTTCGTCTGTCCCTCATAAAATTTTGATTGATTAAATTAAAGCCAAGACTTTTTTTATATGTATAGACTTGGATTATAAATAGGAGTGAAAAAGATGCCAAAATAATAATCACTAAAAACTAAAATTATCATTCCCCAGCACCCTAATAAAATGAGAGTCTGCCTTTTGAGCAGGAAGGTACAGCTCATGCATCTTTAGTCTTTTGTTGTTGGAAAGGATCTTTCAACGACAATTATTGAACGTGTGTACGTAGCCTTAGCTTTAGAACTAGGACTAAACAATTTACAAGAGGTGTCAAAATCCAGGGGAAGCCTGTAAAATTCTACTTTTAAGAAAACTTCTATTGTTACAGTGAATGGAAAAATCACCGGAGGAGGTCACCAGGTCACAATTTCCTACGCCACCCAAGACCAAGAGCTTGCCAGCACAGTTATCAGAACCCCCCCACCAAATGTTATACTCAGGATAAGCGGAGTGGCCAACATTGCCTTCACTAATGTAGTAATATATTCTGGCAAACCGAGTGACCACTAAGGGTCGTTCATATGGGGACATTTGCAGCAGTTGCTGGGTGGTAGAATTGCCTGCCTGCCAGGCACTGATCAAATGCTACCCCATACAAATACAAGTGTGCCAATGATAAGCAGTAATAGGCATTTCAGGTAGATCCTGCTACTTCCAACATCTGGAGCCTATTCAACCCACCAACTTCATGTACATTGGCCCTAAAAATGTATTAAGACAACTGAATTTGCCACTGATGGAGACATATTTTTCTGGGTAGGTGACCTTTAATGATCTTCACATAAAAATGAAGGCCTCAACTGCTAACCACTTTTCCTAAAACTTAAAAAAAGCAGCCGACGATTGCTGATATATACTATGACAACTTGACATTTGGACATTAGGTGCAAATGTAAATAAGGGCTTAACTAATGAAAGGTCGTTAAGAATACAGAACACCGTAATTTGGTATGACACCCTCTAATGGGTAATGACTTCACAGCTCACTAACCTAATCACTTAATCACCAATGTTCAAAATACCTCACACTTCATTTCATAAATGAAGTCTAAAACACTTCACATATTTCAGTAAAATATGATGCAAAAATAAAGAATAAAAATATTTGTATATATGTATATAAATTATACTGTATTATATGTACATATAATGCCAAATAGTGCATTTATAACATGAAGAATCTTTAGTATAAAAGAACTGATCTGATATAATAGGATGATACAGTTTGTGATAGGAAGATACTGAAAAGAACTGTATGCCAACAATTAAAAAAGAAATTAGTCGCTAAAGAGTTTTATTTTTTTAAACCGGTCACTACAAACTACATATCCAGCATGAACACATCCCTGATTCCAATATTTCAATATTTACCAGTCCCAAATATTTTAATTCTAAACCAACATGTCAACATTTAGTTGTTAAATTCTTGCTAGGATAAAAATATAAAAGAAATGCAAAAATTCCCTTCCTGGAGGAAATGCGGGTCTAGGCCCCATCTAATGTTGTTAACAAAAGCCTAGGCAGTTGGTCACATGATCTGTGCTGAACAGAAGCTAACATTCCCTTTAAACAGAGCTCAGCACTAGAAGGAGACTGCAGTAGTACAAGTATTTTCTACTGGAAGGCAAGTACTGCTGTCCTACTACTCAAATTAAAGTGAATGCTCTCACAACCTCTGGCGATATTGCTATGTTATAGGAAAAAAGCAGATTTAGTTTTCTTCCCAGCCCTTGTTAGACAGGCGCACCACCTGGCACTTTTAGGTAACCACCCTGCTGTTTACGGATAGTTATCGAAAAGTTGGGTCACAGTACAAGGGCCAGCACACACCTACAGCTTCTCACAACCCAGCCTAACAAAACTTCCGGGGAAAATACATAGATTGGAAAAAAAAAGATTATTCCTTAAAAGGAATAGGAATAAAAAAATGACACCTGTTACATGTCTGTTAATGTTTCTAGAGAGTAATAAAAGCTCTGCGATCTTGCCTAGGGTTCCAAAAGTTTGTTTCAAGGATTTCCGGGACCTGGCTGGAATAATTAAATTAGGCAATGGTGGAAATCAACAGCAATGTCACCATCCTGGGGTGCCAATGTAGCAGGAAACTGGTCTGTTAAGGGGTGCTAAAGTTAATTAATGAAACACTAGGGGACCAATCACATCATGTGCCACAATGAAGGAAGAAACTATGGACCTAAATTATTACAGCTCTCCAAGACTGGAGAAAATAGATTATCGTGGGTAAATGTGGGTGATCCAGCAAATCAAGAATGGATTTAGTCCTCTTGATTGAAAACATTTGCCAACTGATAGCAAATGAATTTCAGGAAATCTGTTCTAGGTGTGCTGGATCACCCAGGTTTTCCCATGATTGTCTAACTTTTCCGATCTTGGAGAGGTTTAAAAAATCAGACCCTATGTGTAAGGACAATATGTTCATTTGGCGGGAGGCTACAAAAAACACATATCCAAAGCGGACCCAACATTAGGGAATCTGTCGATTCGCTCATTCTCCCGAATGTCCAGCTCATCTATTGATCCTCCTCTTCGATGCAGTCCCTGCCACTCTAATTGTATGCCCAAACCATAGGTCTGCTTACCTTCCCCATGAGTGTAAGGTTAGACATGAGTAGTGTAGTCTATTCTAAGGGAAAGGGGAGAAGGTCATTTACATCCCAGTTGAACAGAATGACAGGGGAAGCTTTTTAAGGAAACTAGCCCATTGTTCTAAAGTGACAGGATTAATTAAAAATTAAAATCATAAAAAACAAAATGCTATATACCATTCTTTTCTGCACAGTGTTTGTGCTGACTGCTTCTATCAAAGGGAGATCCTGCTATCAAAGGGAGGTCCTGCTATCAAAGTGAGTGCTTTCCAGTTATCTCCCTTCCCCTTTTAGCTGGGCACACCACTCGGCACCTTTCAGTCACCACCCGGCTGTTTATGGGAGGTTACTGAAGAGCTAAGTGACAATTCAGGGGCTGCGACCCGCTTAAGATTTTCCAACTCGGCTTAAAAAAAAATCTGGGTTGAAGATTGCTTTTTATGTTATTGGGGTGCTTTTAAAGTGTACGTATAGCCAAATTTTGATTTATTTTTTTGTTTTTGGATGGAATACGTATGGTTCAAAATCAATTCCCACCAATGCAATCAAGCCATAACTGTGCACCATGTGAACTAGCCCCGAATTCACCCTTTCTATGGTCCCAGTCCCTACTTTTACTAAGATAGAATGCGATGGGTAATGCTAAATCTTATAACAAGGGGGTTTTCTCTTTAGCCTCCTTTAGCCGAGTGCACCACCTGGCACCTTCAGTAACTACCTGGCTGTTTTTGGGTGGTTACTGAAAAGTTGGGTCACAATACAGGGGCCGTCACCCGCCTACAACTTCTTCACATTTCCAGGGGAAATATTCAAGGGGTTACATCTTCAAATGGGAAAACCTGTTCGTGTAACATTTGTCTCAATATTAAATTTATATTACTTATTAATTTGTAACAGTAGTAAATCCTTTCATTTTCGTACTAAAGATATAGTCATCCAATACACAGAACATTTGTCTGGTGGAATTATAGAGAACCCTGTTAAATCTAGCACAATATTCATTAACATATTTGCAAATTAAATTAAAAGCTCATTAAAAGACAACTCATTTTAAGGTTTGCAGGGCCTTTAACCTGTCAGATTGGCTTTCATTTCCAAGCCAACATGTTTCCATTGAAATCATACTTCCGAACAGATGGTTTGATAAGCGACAACAATAGGCTACATAAAAGTGAATTCTTACAATTTAATAACC
Organism: Pyxicephalus adspersus; assembly: GCF_032062135.1. Taxonomy (NCBI): domain Eukaryota; kingdom Metazoa; phylum Chordata; class Amphibia; order Anura; family Pyxicephalidae; genus Pyxicephalus; species Pyxicephalus adspersus. The sequence continues at coordinate 142,043,251 of NC_092860.1, forward strand.
TGATGAACAAAGATCAAGACCCTTTCTACTGTACCTTATCTTGTGATCAAATTAATCCACTCATCTTATCTCACGCCTGCTAGTAAATTATCAGCAAATTCATGTACTGGGAGCAGTATTTGACCTTGTAAAATGGGGCTTGAAAGCTGTGAGGTTGACAGGTCAGCCTTTTAAACTCAAGCACACATGAAATGTACAGCGGCAGCAGAAATCTGTCACTGTAGCGTATGCAAATGTAAAAGAATGGTGCGTATAATAAAAAATTAAAATTATAAATGACTTTCAAAGAATAATTTACTTGCCTTTAAGTTATTAAATTTAATGTACAGCACTGTGTAGGATGTTGGCGCTATATAAATACTGTTTATTATTAATATTAATAAATGTATAATATTTGTTTATCCCAGATATTTTGTTTATCTCAGTTTGAGAATTTGCTCACCAAAGTAGGAAAAAATACAACCCTTCAGTACTGGGTATTTTATCCATAGGTGCTGCTATTTTGACAATGATAGGGACAATCAAATCTGCATCACTAATGTGCGTACTAACTGCTCCTGGCCTGCATTGGTCAAATGTCTAGACTGAGTAACATATACTACAGATATTATAGAGTAGGCACACACTAAACATTTTTTCGGAAAAAGTAGAACCCCTGTTAAGCCTTTATTGCCCTCTGTGTCCCCTTTATTTTCCATACTCCAGGATAAAAAGAAACTATATATATATATACTGTAAAATCGAAACTTTCTCTATTCTTATTTTTAGCTGTAATTAGGTTATTTTTTAATATTTATATTTTATATGTCTATTAAAAAGGTGTTTTTTGGTAAATTTACATAAACTCCCATTAGATTACTATCTCAGTTTCTCAAACTTTTTAAGATGAAGGAACCCCTAAAATAGCTTTCAGGTCTACTATTATAATATTATATAATTATAATATCTACAGCTCAAAGGAAATTGGTGTGGTGGTCAGTGGGAAGAATTCCTCTTACATTGCTGGCCATTGGGAGGAAAGTCATCCTTCCAGATAGCCTAAAAGATCATTGGTGTCACTTAATCTGACCTGAGAGGCATAAATACGCTGCAATAGATTTTATTTTTATTTTGTGGTTAGCTATGCCTGCTTATATAAACACTCATTACATACTGAATTCAAAAAAAAACCAAAAAAAAAAAACCTTTACTTTCAGATCATATACATGTTACCGCATACACTAACCACCATCTCTGCTTAACGGTAGTTTTTATTTCTGGTACATTAAAATAATAACAGTGCGGCCATTTGTGTAGAGTTTACCTTATTCCTGGCCTTAATATTAAAATATTTTGTGATCTCATTACTCGCATACGGGTAGAGAAAAGCTAATGTGCGTGCCTTTCTAAAGAACGTAGCGCAGCTCCTCGCATGGCTCAGTTTTATATACCCGGAGAAACCTCGGAGAGAGTATAATTGTACAATGCCAGGAGGTGTCATATCACTCCTTATAATGGGATTTAATTAAACAGATTTACTGTAATTCGAGCGCGCCAGGGAAAGCCATTTACAAGAGAGGCGTGTGAAGCGGTATATTTTTCTTCCCCAGGAAATAAATATCCTTTTATAAATATTCCTTTGCGGTGCACATAACAGCGGCAGGCTTTAAACTACACGGCTACATGACTGAATGAAATAAGCCCGCAGTCTCGGCTGCCTCTTCCCCTACAAAGTATTTGTTTATCTGCGGCCAATCGCGCCTTTCCTATCTCTGTAATGACTTCCTTGCAGCAGTCTGAGAGATTACGCACACTAGTGATCCTTTTATTACTTCATAATGGCTGTTTATTTACTTTACTGCTGCAGTAACATGCCGGGATAAAGCTTCTCACAGCTGGGCAAACTCACCGTACTCTGCGCGAAGGTGGTCTGGAATGTGAGGTTCGTAACCTTCCTTCTCCGGGACCTCCTCAAAATCATCTTCCTCTTCATCGTCACTGACTCGTACCTAAATATGAAACAAGTGGAACGTTAAGGTTTAACGCTGCTAATACTATTTACATCTAAGTTAAAAAATACAACCCTAAGAAAATAAATTAGAATTGTGGGCAGCAAAGTTGGCTCAGTGGTTAGCACTCGGGCGTTTGCAGCTCTAAGTCACTGGTTTTTATCCAGGCCAGGACACTATCTGCGTGTCTGTGTAGGTTTCCTCCAGCTACTCTGGTTTCCTCCCACATCCCAAAAAACATGTAGTTACGTTAACAGGCCCTCAAAAATTGTCCTTAGACTACGTTAATGACTATGACATTAGATTGTGAGACCCTGTGAAGGACAGTTGGTGACATGACTATGGACTTTGTAAAGCACTGCGTAATATGTTGGTGCTATAAAAATCCTGGCTATCATTAATAAAAATATGTTTATGGCGACCGCATGTTGCCAGCATTCCTGGAATGTTTTCAACATACCATGGACCTATATGTGGCCACTCCTCCATATTAAGTTCTAAAACAGCAGTTCTGAGGCAGGACTGAAATCCATGAGGAACTTTTATTTGTAGCGTCCTTAGGTAACAATGCAATGAGAGGACCGGTTGAGGACACTGTGGCTTCCTTGACTCTAAATAATCAGTGAGGTGCAAGGTTTTATGTACTGGCCCCAAGCCTTCTTTGAGATTTTGCCCTTGGAATGTTGGATAGAAATCCTTTCGTGGCCCAGCAGGGGATCATGTCCACTAATAATGTCCTTATGGGCCATCCATGGCATAACATGGAAACCCTTCATTAGAGATTACCATGTGAAAACAAGGGTGAAAGTGTGAACAGAATTGCCTGCAGATTGGCACAAGTTAATGCAAATCTCAGTTTGGACTAACCAAACTACTCAACTTAAATCAGAGCGGGCAAACATAAAATATTCTACAAAATCAAGGAATATAAGAAAGGATGAATGCTCTCTACCATTACAAACACATGACTGCTAATAAAAAATAAGATAAAAACATTACTTTTTACAAGGAAATCCACCAGCACTTGGACACACAGAAGTTCACCATTAATTATTGACATTCACACTTTGGTGGCTATTTTACAGCACAAAACATTGCATATGGCAAAATGATGCATCATGAACTCCACCTTAGAATGTTTGGCAATGGTAGGATTCTTTTGCAAAATAAGATTTTTTTTCATTGCTGCAACAATGGAAGCCTGGATTGAAATAGAGATATATATCTATATATAAATAGAGATTGTATTGGGATATATATAGCTCTATCAAAAATGAAAATATCATTTTTTTTCCCCCAGCTGTGGCAACACTGGTACACAATGGCAATTCTATAAAAATAAATAATATAAAACATTGTTTGTCCACTGCCAAAAAAAATGTGTTGCTGCTAAATTCTGCTACTGAGAATTCGATTTATAAAACTGTATATCTGATATTCTTACAGGGCAATGTGTTTTAAATTGGCAAAAAAATCTCCAGAGATTTTTCTTATGGATGTCAGATTCACTTTATAAACAGACCCTGAAATCTTACAATAAAGCAAACAACAATTGAGGAATAGAATACTTTCTAAGAACTTTGGGGGACCATTCATAACATGAATGGAATTTGTAGGACAAGAGCAATAAATCACACTTTCTAAATCACAGATCAAGAGTTTGGACTGCACTTGTTGCATGCTTGTTCAAAGGCAGTGATTCTTAAACCACTTCACGTATGGCAGATTGCAAACAGCGTTTCAGAACAAGCTTAAAACATAAAAGGGTGGACCATACACTAGCAATCAGTCTGACACTTATAGGGGGTCTCCCCTCCTATTGTGTGATACATTCCCCACCTCCTAGATTGTAAGCTCTTCAGGGCAGGATCCTCTCCTCCTCCTGTGTCACAGTCTGTATCTATCTGTCATTTGCTACCCCTATTTAATGTACAGCACTGCATAACATGTTGGCTTGGTACTAGTTTCTACTAATATTTTGATCCTTCAGTCAGTGGAAATGGAAAATCAAAACCAAAGTGTTCCATAGTTCCAAATTACTAAAACTTTTACATCACCAATAAAAATACCATACATCATTTTCCATTCAGTTTAAATCACTAATGAACAATTGCAGAAATAGCAGAAAAAAATTAAAAACAAGAAACGCTGTTGGTAGGTTGCCTTAACATGTCTGATCATTTATGCAACTGAGACTTTGGAAATGCCTAACATATAGATTCTTGTATTGTCTTGCAGGGCAGCAAGGAGATAGGGAAGGGCAGTATTTTTAGCCAATTACTGTTTGATGCACAGGAAAAAAAAAAAAAAAAAAAGGATAATGATGCCTTCATCAGTGTTCTCTTACCTGTTCTGCATTGTCCAACCACAGTTTAGGGGCGGGGAGGTGACCTATTTTGGTGTGCTCCCTAGGGCCTTTTAGCTGGGTGCACCACACTGCACTTTTCAGTAACCACTCGGCTGTTTTTGGGTGGTTACCAAGGAGTTGGACGAAATCAGGGCTATGGGGGCAGATTCCTTTCCATTTTTCATAAAAGATAGTTGGAATATATGTGAGCTGCTCCTCTTTGTGTATGTATGTAAAACAGGTTAGAAGGAAAAAAGAGAGGATCTTCAGGCTCTTGTTTTAAGTTGTGTATTGTTTTAAAAAGCAGTTTAACAGTCTGGTGTCATACATCAGTACAATAGTGTGTTACATCACAAAAGATCATTCCCTATTGTAGAATTATGGGGTGGTGATTGGCTAAGCTGAACAGTTGCATTCTACTCTAGAAAGAAGGTGTGCATTAAAAACATCTTGTTACCCAACACGTTTCGCCACGGGGGCTTCCTCAGGGGTAAATAACATGCATAATATATTGTCTAAGTGAGATGGAGATGTTATCACAGATAGGTATGACACAGATGATAAGGATAAATGTTGCTACTGATGTGGGTTTGTTTGCAGATGATGCCTTGGGTTAGAATGTAGTATAAAATATGGATATTTCCTAGTCTTTAAATGCATGAAATGCCAAGTCCGTGAATGAGGGAGGAGAGAGGTATAAAGGGTAACCTCTTGCTGGAATTGGCTATCAAAGGGTTATGGCAGTGGGAAAGTGTGTCTAATATAGGCGGGAGTATCAGCGTCCTAGGATTCTCTGTAAATGATGGACAGAGTGCTAGACCTGCGTCAGGTAACAAGACGTTTTTCATGCACACCTTCTTTCCAGCCTAGAATGCAACTGTTCAGCTTAGCCAAACACCAACCCATGATTCTTCAACGGGTGATGTAACATACTATTGTACTGATGTATGACACCAGACTGTTAAACTGCTTTTTAAAACAATACACAACTTCAAACAAGAGCCTGAAGCCCCTCTCTTTTCTCTTTCTAACTTGTTTTTCATACCAAGGAGTTGGGTCACAATACAGGGGTTGCCAACCACCTATAATTTCTACCAACTCGGTTTAAAAAAAATTCTGGGTTGAATGCTGTATTTGTACTGCTTACCTGAAGTAGTGAAAAACCAGGTCACTGGTGGGCTGTGCTGTCTGCACATATAACCACTCCCATGCAGGTACTTTAAATGTTTATTTAGCCGTTTCAGTACTTCTACACATCTAATTTTTTCACCACCTGATCTGTATGTGGGAACAAGCATGGTGGCTAAGAGGTTAGCACTCTGGCCTTTGCAATTGCTAGGTCCCAGGTTAAAATCTTGGCCAGTACACTATCTTCATGGAGTTTATACGTTCTCCCTGTGTCTGTGCGGGTTTCCTCCCACATCCCAAAAAACATACAGTTAGGTGAATTGGCTTCCCCCCAAAACTGACCTTAAACTGTGGTAATGACATATGACTGTGGTAGGGACATTAGATTGTGAGCCCCTTTGAGGGACAGTTTGTGACATGACTATGGCCTTTGTACAGTGCTGTGTAATATGTTGGTGCAATATAAATAATGTGTATTATTATTAATAATAATAATAAAATAAAATGCAATGTTCTCCCCAGCTCCTTTCAGCCAGGTGCACCAACTGGCACTTTTCAGTAACTACCCGGCTGTTTTTGGGTCGTTACCTAGGAGTTGGGTCACAATACAGGGGCTGCCACCCACCTACAATTTCTTCCCACCTGCCTTAAAAAAAAAATTCTAAACTGAACACAGATGAATCACAAGAGACTCAAGTAGACCACATACACCAAAAACTTCATCACTAGAAAACCAAGTTCTACCCCTTCTACTACTTAGCTTTATGCTTTTTACCGAAGCACAGGTGCTCTTTATAAAGAGGTATGTGATAAATTGGGGGAGATTCCAATACCTTTGTATTGATAACAACAGCATTCCTCTCTCTAGTATTTCTCTCTCTTTAATAATAAGAAGCACGGGTTCCCAGCTTATACTCTTTAAGCGCATAATCAGATGCAAATTCATTTTGTTTAGGTACAATGCTCGAGCGCTGCGTTTAGACACTATGGGCCCCATCCATCACTGGAAACTGTAATTTTTGTTATCAGTCTAACACTAATCAAAAGGGAAACCCTGCCACTATCAGTGACCTGTGAAACGTCCCAATTATACTCTTCGAAATGACAGGAGCACTTAACTTCTTCGCTGGGTAAATGACGACGATCAATCAAGTTTGAATAACAATGAGCCACGGAGCTGAAAATTATTTTTTGTATAGAATCTCCCCAGGAATTTATGAAAGGTGAAAAGCAACCCAAGGTTTTAGGGGGCATTATAGCTCTCCGTGACAGCCATGCATAGCCAACACTAAACAGAATTTATGGGTTTTAATTTCCAAAAAAAAAAAAAGAGGAGAGGTGGCTCTGTGAGTTTAGTGCTACAATGCATAACATACAGTGCCGGGTTCCTAAATGTGGGGGTCATTTTAATGAAATGTTATGCTTACTGTATGCACTTCTGCATAGTGTGCGGGATTGTAATACATGGAACTCCTTGGTCCTGACCTTTACTGACACATTATAGCCTGGGCTCTAAAGAGGAAGTGGTTGTATGTATATGATTATATATTGCCAATATAGCATCACACATTATATATATTATATATTTGACATTCTGTAGCTCATGTTTCCCTGAAAAAGAAAGGGCCTGGATAGGGCCATGAATATTGCTATATATTTGCAGCTTTTTATTTGGGATCCAGGCCCTGGAAGGATAGGCCAGGCACTCACAGAGAGAGAGACAGAGAGGGAAGTTACAGCCTAAGGCCAGGTAGACATGCGCAGCCTGTATGCTGGGAGAGCACAGGAGGTCTCTCAAAATTTAGGTTTTGTGTGACAAATAAACAGCCAGGAGGATTTCTTTATATCTTATCAAATTTAGCACATGTTGATGTGGTATTTGTTTCAAATGCAGCCACTTTAATTAGGAATTAATAGTCTTTGTAAAGTATTTAGATCTGGGGATACACTTCAATCCAAACTCAACAGATTTTTAAGACACACGCAAAGGGCTCATTCTGATAAGTGTTGATTTAGTCTGCTGGTTCTCAGCCACTCAGTGTCATTACAATGGATGGGTATGTAGCCATAGCACTTAGTTCATGCACTGTACTATGAGTTACTGTACATCGCAATCTGGTCTGAAAATCAATTATCGGGAGACGCAAACCCTGATTTACAAACCTATCTAGAACAGTATACTCCTCAACATTTTTCCTAATCTGGGTGGGAAGAAGATGCAGGTGTGTGGCAGCCCCTGTTATGTGACCTAACTTTTCAGTAACCACCCATAAATAGCCAGGTAGGTATTGAAAAGTGCCAGGTGGTGCACTTGTGTTTAATGTCTAGACAACAAAAAAACAAACTATTACTCCAGTCCACAAACATGGTAACAGATTTGCTGTTTTGTCTTGAATATTATAACCACATTTAGGAGATTAACAGAATGCCCAGAATTCAGTCAGTGAAAGGTTAATATTAGAGCACCTTTCCCTGACTGGTATACAGAAACCAGTTATACAGTACAGGTATCAGTGACTACACTCCCACCAACTCAGACCACATTACCACTTGTCTGCTCATATTGCAATGTACATTAACTTATAGTAAAATGCACAGAATGTATCCTATGGGTGCAGGCCAGTTCATTGCAAGGACACCCCAATGGATATTCAATTCTTACTGGAAAGTGAAGGAAAAGTATCAGACTCATAAACTCATCAGTGACTACACTCCCACTGACCTTGCTAATTGCTTTCTAGATTCTAGCTGCAGTGGATTAGAGGTAGCTTTGATTGAGGAAAAAATAAACTTTCTGATTTGAGTGCATTTGCTAATAAGCATTAGCAGATCAGCGATTGTTTTCAAGTGTGGCTTAAGATATGTACACACATCAGATGATTCTTGTCCGATACAGGCTTTCAGGCTCATCTCGGACAAGAGACTGACACGTGTACAGAGATCATCGAACATTGTCAATCGATCGTCCTGGCGGATCCATGAACAACGGAAGACGAAAGACCGGAAGTGAAGGGAGCAGAGTGCAGCGGGGTGCCGCTCGCTTGTTCATTCTCTCCCTTCCCCTCTTCAAAGAACTGCACTGTATGTACAGCACACATTCATTCATCTTTCGTTTGTCACTGGAAACAATTGTGAAAAATGGTCTCCAATGACAATAATCCTGCACGTGTTAGTAGCCTTAGAACTGACCGATAAAGAGAACCAATACAAAGAGAATATGTAATCTGTCATGGTTGGCTTGATTCTAAAATACTTCTTTCTTGGTCAGTGTTCTGATCCTCTGCCTTTATTATTGGATCATTGACCCAGAAAGAATATGCAGCTCAGGTGTTCAGCTCATTGGCATACCTGCGTTTCCTGTGTGCAAATGAACGTACTAAGACAAAAGATCAGATTTACATCAAGGCAATTAGCATTCTTTACAGGGAGTTCCATATATGCAACCTATAGAACCTCCTAGTATGGATCCACTTTAAAGCAGAACTAAAAGATACATGGCAATTCCACCTCCCCATCCATGCCACGAATGAATGAACATGTTACATCAACCTAGTCTGGAATCGAGTTGGCTGAAGATTGTCTCGGGGGAAAAAAAGAAAAAAAAAAAAAAGAAGATGGCGGCACCCAGTGAAGGAAAGGGGACATGTGAGTATATTGGTTTAGTTCTATTTTAAAGATAAACCTAAAGCACAGCACCAAAATACACTACTAAACTACATTTAATGTGAATATATCTAGACTTGTGAATGTGAACTTATGTCCAGCTGGTCATATGATTTAGACACCCCTGGTGGACAGATAATCTAGGTCCTGCAGTTCCTAAAAGTGCACCAAAGATGAGCAATCCAGCCTAGAAAGGACTGACCAAAGTTTCAAATACCTATGCAGCATTCTCCCCAGAAATGTTGTTAAGCTGGATGAGAAGAAGCTGTAGGCAGGTGGCTGACCCTATATTGCGATCCAACTTTTAGTAACCACTCAAAAACATCAGGGAGGTTATGGAAAAGTGCTGGGTGGTGCGCCCCGCAAAATGGGGCTGGGGAGAACAATGCTATGCAAGCTGGGTGTATAAATATGTGATAATTATGGTATTGGGATGGCAAAGTGAAAGTGCTAATTGTATTCCTAATGTTCATTTATATTTTATAGGTAAAAAATTCAAAAAAAGTCAAAGAAAAAAACAAAAAGAGTGATATTTTAAAAAACTGAAGGCTGGTTTTAATTGTAATCCTATTCAGTTTCCAATTGTATTCCCATATAGTTTCCCCAATTACTTAATAAACACACTGAACAATGTTCTTTTGATCCACTAACACTGCACACCAAATCTTGGAATACTAACAAGTGTTTAAGATTGTCTGAGATGCCTGAAAACAACATTCATGCATACTAAATGGAGTTACTGCAGTCTTAGACAATGATCCGGCTCTACGCTAATAGGACTTTGCTATGAAATGACAATTAAGCCCTGTAGTGCAATAAAACCTAGGAAAACATCCCATCTAATCAGTTTAGAGAGACCAATAAAGTGATATCAACTCATTATGATGAGATTCAACAATAATCAGCAGAGGAAACTATTGTCTCAAAACAGATGGGTTTGAGGATTCTCTATTGACATCCATGGGGCTGACACATTATTTTGATGAGCTGTAGAGATGACTACGTTTATTAAATGAGACATCACTGCGCTGGAATGCCCCATGATAGGAAAGGTCAGCAAGGTTTTATATATAATCTGCCTTCCTCACACCACCACCCAATACAAAAATTATTTGTTTTAAGGTGGACATAGGCTTTAATTAGCTTTCAAACCTCAATTATGTTCCGCCTGGCCCAAACCCGTCCCGTGACAACCTCCTGACTTGACATAAACAAGCTGAAAGACACAGAAGATCTCCTCAGACACGTGAATTCTCAACTTCATTTGTCTTTCAGCCAGCTTGATGGCTGTGCATTTAAAAACCCATTCTGTCTTATAAACCAAAAATTAAATGTACTCAGCTGTGATGGTGGCCATCGCATCTGCTATTTATATGCTAATACCCTCCGGTGAAAGGCCTTGCAAATTATTCTGCCATGCCAATATCTCATGTGCATCTACTCAGCCAAAGCACCTCCGCCCCATCCCATCGTACAGGGGGGAAGCTTCCACCTGAGCATCACAAAATTCATGGACGATGGACCAACTTAACCACATCACCACCGAGGCGGAGAAGTTATGTACATAACGTGACGATTCCTCATATATTCCTCTATACATTTATAACGATGCCGGATCAAATCTGTTCCTACATTTCACTCCTTTTGGTAACTATTCAATCTAAATAACCATTTCAAGCAGCGTTTTTCATTTCCAGATTTTTTTTTTTATTTTGCTTTCCAAAACAGAAATTAGAAGTTGTGCTTTATTCATCAAATAATTTTGTGTTACAACCACCAATGACAAATTAAAGTAGATTTTTTTTTTAATAATATTATTTTTTGGAATTTTTAAGCTATATACACATAACACAACTACAGATAAAAAGTTGCAAATGTAGCTACTTAACATAGCAAAGACAAGTAAACAAAATATGATTTCACCATATAACAAAATAATAAAACTGTTGCTATAACATTTCTAGAATATAGTTAGAAATTCTGAAATCATGTCAAAATACATAAAAAGGGAGAATGTGTTGTAAATTGGATAAAAACCTATAAAAAATATAATCACCTTTCTTAAAACTTGCATTTTCATAACATAATTTATTTCCTATTGTTTTGTTTTTTTTAATTACTTTTGATCAACGTGGTGCTGGTTTTAATTTTAAAATTTTAGGAAAAATAATTTTAGGCTTTAGTAATAAGGGCAATTACAAGTTTGTAAACTTAGAATATTAAGGTAAATATTAAAAGAAAATAAAAATCACACTTTTAAATATCTTATATCTTCTGAGCTATAAATACATTGCATTATCACTGATGAGAGTTTTTATAATGTTTAGTCATTTTGATTTATTCATCCTATTATTGTATTTTAATTTTATGTTGACAGCCAATTTAAGCCTAAAAAGGCTCAATTTATATGTATAATTATATAAGAATAAAATTGTTATAAATAAATAAATAAATTATATATATATATATATATATATATATATATTACTTTTGATCAACGTGGTGCTGGTTTTAATTTTAAAATTTTAGGAAAAATAATTTTAGGCTTTAGTAATAAGGGCAATTACAAGTTTGTAAACGTATAATATTAAGGTAAATATTAAAAGAAAATAAAAATCACACTTTTAAATATCTTATATCTTCTGAGCTATAAATACATTGCATTATTCTTATCACTTATGAGAATTTTTATAATGTTTAGTCATTTTGTGATTTATTCATTCTATTATTGTATTTTAATTTTATGTTGACAGCCAATTTAAGCCTAAAAAAGGCTCAATTTATATGTATAATTATATAAGAATAAAATTGTTATAAATAAATAAATAAATTATATATATATATATATATATATATATATATATATATACATACATACACACACACACACACACTCACACACACACACATATATTTGTATGCATAATATAATTGCAATTAACAAGTATTATATTTCATTGTTTATAGTGTATTCCTTTAATTGCATGGAACCAATCACCACAATGAAAGTAAATATGCAGATAGACCTATACAAGGGTCCTGCACAATTCTGTAAGACTCTTGTATTTTCTACACACACACACATTTGTTCACAGGGATAAGATGAAAAGAAACAAATATTGCAGAAGAATCATGAGAAGAAAAGGAAAGCAAGAAGAAAGTGTTTACTGAGCTTAACTGCAAACATTCATTTTCATTACCCCCTGTATATTCCTGAATGGAATGGCATACAGTTTTGTTATCATTTGAATTGTCTTTATTTACAGGGCAATGAATTTCATGGCCAATTTCACTGAATTTGATATGGAGCCCAAATGCATTAGAGCTACAAGAGGAGAAAAAAAGATCCTATCAGCTAGAGAGATGCTAATTCCTCTCCAGGGAAAAGGGCTTTGTTTTGACTCTTAAATGATTTCTGATTGCTCTATCACATATTAGATTATGGACCAGGAGTCATTAGAAAACAAGAATCAGAGAGGAAAAACCAACTGGGCAGGAGAAATAAGGAGCTGGGGGTTATATTTACATAACATAATGC
>NC_092860.1:142056099-142102543 GCF_032062135.1 Pyxicephalus adspersus
TGACCATTCTGCAGACGGATCAGCTGGCCAGTTTGAGGAGGAGGGCAGCGACAGTGATAGGAAAGCATACATCTACTTTTTTTAATGTTCTTTCTTCTATAGGACAGTGCAAGACACTAACACTATTACCTATTGATGAATTATTTTTCCCACTTTCTTTAAATAGAGTGATAATGTTTTGCAGTAAAGTTGTGCAAAAGCAGGGACCTTCAATTCAACAGGAATCCATCCCGCGTCGTCCCCATTCAATCCCTATTTGCATCACCTACAGGCCCTATGGGTCACATGCTACAAACAGCATCTCAACCGATGGCGTGGTTGCCAGCAACGGAGGATGGCAACTGTCCTCCAACCTCGCTCCTTCTGTGAACTAGGCCTTAGGCTTTTGGTTGGTAAACAGGTGATTCCTTAGTATGTAGGCAACCATGCTGGCCTCATTCTAAAAATGCTAGCTGCCTGGCTCCATCTGGCATTAATCTATTTGAGATCCAAAGCAAATAAGCTGTAAACGAGTGTCAGAAATAAGTTAACATTACTTGTTAACTTCTGGTCATGTTCCAAATCAGAAAGAAGTGAAGCTAAAGTTTTAAAATAAAATACAGGGAGCCAACATTTTCAAAAAGAGAGCTCAGCAAAACCATAGTTCTTTCTTAGCAGAGCAAGGCTTTCTCTGTCAAAGTACCTTAAATGTGGTAGTTTAAAAATGTATAAACTCCTAAACATAAATATGTGTTTGAACTGGTGTAACTGGGGTGAACAAGCCCTAAATTACTACATATGACTAGACCAACACAACACTATCACAGCACAATAACCATAGCACAGCATAGTAACATGGAAAGTTGTATTAAATGCAGTATGAAATACAATACTGTGTGCATATTGCTCCCTCTAGTGGCGATCATGCAAACTGACATTACTATTTCAACTCCATATAACTATAATCTAATCTGTTTGGCAATGTCCTAATGCCAGGTAATAAATGCATTACTCTGGATAAAAAACAAAAAACAAAACCTAGACAGTTGGTAAAGCTGATGCCACTGAGAAAGTTTAATACCACAATGGGTCTATTTAGTGCAAGATCTTACTGAAAACCTCCATTTAATCTATATACAATCAGATAGACCCTCATTTTACATAACTGTTGTCAAATAGAGATTGAATAGTAAGATTTTAAAGCATGGGGCTGACTTTATGATTCTCAGGTTTATACAGCAACTCTAAAGCAGCAAGGGAAATAAATACATGGAAATCGAAGAACATCAAATGTTTACCGGGAAATGATTAACTACAGATGGTGTGTTCAGGGTACACTAATAAAGTTTTTTAAAAAATTAGTAACTGATGCCATTAAAGAGGAACTGAATACAGGAAGATCCGCCCAAAATATGCAAATAACTGATCCTTCCCTATTACTGACTTACTGTGACTTATTCTGCACTGTGTGTCTTTATTGGGGCAAGCAAATCCCATGAGACTAACAGAGGCACTGCAATGCGCTTTTTAGATCTCACATACAAGTAGTCCCCAGGTTACATGAGATTGGGACTGTAGGTTTTTTTCTTAAGTTGAATTTAGTAGGAACAGGTACAATATTTTAATAAATGCAATTAGAACAGATGTTTGTATAAAATCCTCACTGTGAGCTAATCACAAACAAACCAAAAAACAAAACAAAAAACTTTATGGAGCCTAGACATTCATTAACTTCTGGAGCAAGCTGTGCTATGATATGCAAAAAGGAACAACTGCAGAGTTTGTATTGGCCATTAAAGAGTTACAAGATGTTACAAATCAGCTCAGCTTTTAAACTCATCCACAACCTCAGATGTGTTTATCAAAAGTTTTCTTCTGCAAGTAATGCAAACTGCCCCCCTGCCCCTCATTAGGCCTTAGTCCTGAACACGAGTGAGCAGACAAGCCCCGTTCGTATCTAGGAGTCATCCGTATGTCGGATGTCCTTAACTCAGGGACTCTTATAATATGCTACATATGCACATACCTGCAAGAGCAGCAGTGCTACATTTTAGGACACTGCTAAGGCACAATTCAGTTTTAAAATGTTTTCTTACAACATTTTGAATGCAGGTGCACTGTAGGTTCAACCTCCTCCTCATGCCCCAGTGTGTAGGTGGTACTGACCTCTAATAGAAGGCATTCCTGGAACCAGAAAGACAAAGATCCAATGTGTGCAGGATAAGAAGAGCACTTGTTGCATGGGAAGCCTGGCAAGGCAAATATCAAACTTGCATGGTGATAAGTTTCCCCAAGTCTCCGAGGCAAATAGCTAACTACGTGTATTCTTTGCTGCATTTAAAACCACCCAGCCAGCACCCTAGAAGCCTAAAAACTTCTGCAGACTCACAAATGGGACATGCCTGTCTCTGAGATAGCAACATTTTCAAAATATCAGAAACAGTAGCTTCCGGTCACGTGTGATAGTCAGGCCCCTAGCCGCTCTCTTCGCTCCTCCTATGACCTACTAATGACTTCCTCACTCATAACCTCATCACATGCATGGCTCCAAGACTTTTCTAGAGCTGCCCCTTTTTGGCTTGCTCCTACCTTTTGCTCATTTAAAAAAAGAGCACTTAAAGCACATTTTTTAAGACTTACCTACCCATCTTCCTCTGTCTCTTAAAACCTTCACTACTTCCCACCTTCTATTGTGTGAAACTCCTAGACTCTTCGGGACAGAGTCCTCTCCTCCTCCTGTGTCAGGGTCTGTATCGGTCTGTCATTTGCTACCCCTATTTTACGTACAGCTCTGCATAATATGTTGTCTCTTTATAAATCCTGTTTAATATTATTAATAATAATAGCTTTCTGAAGATCATTTCCTGCTTATGGATTGCAATGCATCAGAAGGAAAGAATAGTCAAAGTACAAAATTGTTTTAAAAACTGTACCTGATGTTGGATTATGTACCTACCTCCACTTATGTAGGCGAGGCCCAATTCCTGAGCTATACCCACTTCCGGATTGTTGATTCAGCTCCCAGTTAGCAGTGATACCCACTCTTGAATCTGACCCTTCCACCACCCCCGTGAAAGGAGGATAGGTAAGCTATACCAAATCCCCTTCTGCATTGTCTGCTCTGTAGAATTACAGTGGGATTAGTGTTATTGGGATCAGCAAGGTGGGCACACTGTAGATTCACCCTACAGACTATATGTTTGCCAGGGATATCTTCACGCAGAGACTGAATGGTGATGTAATTATATCAGAGGAATAAAGATGGTAGGTTCAGGGCTGGGTTATGATACTAAATAATCAGGAAGTGTGTATACCTCAGAAATTGTGCATCGCATACACAAAACAGAAGTATACACATATACAGGCTTCAGTAGAATACGTTAGTTTACAAAACTGATCTAGAGTTACACCGCAGTCTATCCCCAATTTCTTCTTTGTGTCCCTGCTAATCCATTCAGAATTTGACTTAACCCAAATGATGTTGATGTCTCTTAGCTTACACATGACTTTTCTTTTTTTTCTTTTAAAGGATGAATGGATCAGAGTGGGAGCAAAAGAAAGGCAAATATAAAGTATATGTGGTCTGCATCAATGACCTGCTGCTTTGCTCCATGTAAAAAAAAAAAAAAAAAGATTTTAATTAGTTTATGACATGCCAGACATTTGATAATGGGGAGTATTGGCAAATGTATACCATTAGATCATTAGCTCTATTATCACAAAACCAAAATCACCGGCCTAGACTGCAGGAGTGAAGGAATTACAAATATCAATTCACGCATCTTTGGTCAAATCACTCACCACTTTCCTTTCTCTAGTAGTGCACTCAATGTTCATCTCCTTGTGCTTCTTCATTGCAGCTTCTAATTTGTTTTTCAGGTCAATGGCACATCTCAGGCTTTCATCTGTAATTCCAGCCTTCGTAAAAATCTAAAGGGGGTATATGAGAAATTGACTTAATATGAACATAAAATTGAACAGGTATACCTACATGAGAGGGCATTTATCTCAATAAAAACTGATAATTTAGGAAAGGAACAATAACCAATCTGCTTTAGTTTCTCTGTATGGACTCTCTGTTGGGCTTCCATGCATTAAATTTAAACTACAGCTCTACCTTTCATTTTTTTAGTTCCACTCCTGTACTCATATTAATTTACTCTAATTTATTACAGCACACATTAGAAGCTGCAGCCTAAATGAACCCCTATCTGTTCTCCTCAGGCTATTATTCAGGTTATCCAGCATTATCCAGCTCCCCCAGTCTTAAGCATAAAAGCTCAGGATAAAATGTGGGCATTACCTTGGGTAGTCTACATGTCAGTCAGTGTTGAAAAAAGAGAAGTGATGTAAGGTGATGCTCAGAAAGCAATGTACAGCACCTTGCCCCCAACCAGAATCTGCCTATTTATTTATAGTTTCATTAGATTGTCAACTTCAGAAGAGGCTGTGATGAGATGAGGATACCTGTATCCAGGACTGCAGAGAAGGCCAGTATTTGTTCTTAGCCAGTTTCTGAGAATCCTTTAAGCTATTCACCACATCCGTATTATCCTCATTTTCACTCACTTTAAGATCTGTAAGACAATAGTTAGTCATCACACGGAGCTTCTGAACAGCCAAGTCTCCTGTCAACACAAGTACATGCCAGCAAAATCAATGAAAGAAAACCTAAACTGCTCCACCACAAACAGGTATTATCTTAGCTTGGCTAAGGGTCCAGTCCTCTTTGGTTGTTTCATTTTAGATATATCACAAAAGGATTAGACTCCCTGTCATTTTTAATCTCTATATACCTGCTAGGACCATTGTAGGGGGTCTCCACTTCCCCCACAAGGATGAACTATAATACACAATAGATTGGCGGTAACACCAAAATCTCCAAGGTTGGACAGTTAGGAATTAAGGTAAGAATATTCACCCCTGGAGCACGTGGATGATATAGGAAGTCAGCAGCGATTCAGAATGTTGACATAGAATGTTGGTCCAAAATTGAATGGTCAATGTACTTTATCTTGGCCAGTTGGTAACCATTAGGATCGTAATGATTAAATATAACATTGAGAGAAAAGTTGTATTTCTTTACAGTATCTAATATACCCATAGATAAGACATATCATTTAGAGCAGACTTACCTCTGGATATTTCAATATCTAGACTATACTTGTGGGAGCCAAAGCCATGATCTCTTATAAAAGACTCTTCAACGGCTTCAAAGTCATCATCTGATTCCTCTGAATCAGAGTCTTTAGAAGTTTTCTCCACTCCATTTTCATGGCTGGGACCAACTGCTGGTAAGTCTTTGCTACAACATGGCTGCTCATCATCCAAATCACATGACTGGGAAGGCAATACACGGTTCGGTTTGGGCTGAGAAGAGCTGCTGTTCTCCCCTGTGTCCTCTTGGATCAGATTAAACTCATCTGGATCCGGTAATAAGAGTTTGAAGCAGTTCTCCATCTCTGTGAGACAGAACTGGATGTCTGCCATCATTCCTGGAGGAGAAAAGAGTTCAGATAATGGTTACACATATTTTTTTTATAGTGAGGTGGAAGAAGAAATTATCATATTGTATGTAAAATTTGATTAATGTAGTATCCCCTGGTCTTCTTAGAACCCCAGGCCTGACACAAACAAAAATAAGAAAATCTCATCCCATTCATGGTTTAATAAAGTCCAAACCAATAGAAATGATAGCAGCCTGCAAAATGTGATTTTCTTTCCAGGAAAACAGGCAAATGTGTGTGAATCATTTAAAACCCTCTTCATCCTGTTCTAGATTCAAAGACATTGTCTAAGACTAAAGTGCACCCTTCCATGTATAAACCATAAACTAGATGTGGAATGAGGATTCTTTTATTGAAGAAATGTAGAGCTTTAGCATCCTATGCTATACAAGGCTCTACTGAGCTAACAATCAGCATGTGAATATGAGTAAAGGAAGGATCAAATATTGAGTGTGGTACAATTATTTCTCAGAATACATTATTCAAGACATTAGGTCGTTGTTTGAATAATGTCTTCTGAGAAATAATTTTACCACGCTTAATATGTGATCCATTCTTATTACTTATTCACATGCTGATTTATAGCTCAGCAGAGCTTTGTCCAGCTTAGGATTTTAGGTTGCCATAAAAAGCCGTTCCCATTCTTATTTTGCTCACATTTAAGGCTTGGCAACCATCAATAAAGAAAGTAAAAGGTACACCTTGGGGTTTCCCTACCTTTCTAAAATAGATGTGGTCTGTACCCATGCTCAGGAAACCATTTCTTCTGTCTTTATTTCAACCTGCACCAACCAGGGGATGTGCCCACTGGGGGAAGACATATTACTCTTTATATAGTTTATATAGTTTTAATCTTTATATAAGTCATTATCTTTAAATACCTGGTGGTTCCATCTTTTTAAATTAGTATTATAAGTTGTAACTTTACCCATTTCTATAATGAAATCCTGGTGTCACAGAGCAAGAAAATGAGGGAAATCTCACACAGGCGCCTGTCTACTCTCCTTTCAATCCATAAAAAGCTTTACCTGAAGTTAGGCTTTTTTTATATCCTTACCTTCCATTTCAGTCTTGGCTCTTTTGGCCTTTTCCTGATAAATCGTTTCTAAGCGCTTCTGCTTTTCTTCTTCTCTTTTTCTCTGTGCTAATGTTCGTGCTCGGACATCCTGGAAATCCACCTGAAAATACACAGCCACAATAAAAGATGCCCATCAATTTAGACCATCAATTTAGTTCAACACAATCTGTGTGTAATGTTCTACATGTACAGTATTTATAAAGAGATAAACCCTAACCACTGAAGCAGCAACTGATTATTTCCAAGTATGGAAAAGACTTTCTTTATCTCAGTCAGTGACTTTTAGGTGAATGTTCTGGATCATTTAAGCATACAGCGATAGTAAAGAGGAATGGAACTATGCTACACCCCAAGTGTGGCACCATCTTAGCCACTATTTAGATCTGCAGTTGTCACTGTTCTGCACAAATGCTGCATTGGTTTAAATGGTGGGTTTATTTCCACTTTCATCTCTAAAGGTATTACTACTAACCTGCCCATTATTTCAGACTCTTAACCCTGCTCAAGTACATTGGTTCACTTCTAGTCCTAGTATACAACATATCAACTATTGACCACTTTAAACCCATGAATGTAATACATGCTAATCAGAATAGGCTTTTTTCACTGCCAAGAGGACGCCACTGGGTGATTGTCTATGATGTTCAGAGGTGGCGGTCAAGCTGTTGTAGCAGGTCACATCTGGTTGCCGAAATTTGCTTATTTGTCAATTAATGTTACTATAACTGATATCTGACAGAATATCTTAGATATTCTGTCACTGGTAAGATCCCCACAAACTTTATGAATATAGGCAAGTGAGTTGTACGTCTCTTTCTGCAAAACAATTTTTTTTACAATGGCTGGGGACCCAAGGTAAAAGATGCTCCACAAAACCCTTAAGAGGAGTCCTCAAGAAGCTCTTGTTTAACCATGCAAGATGACAGTAACTGACCTGAGAGGCAAAAGTTGCTCATTGCTAAAGGAACCCTCGCAACCTTTGAAGGTTCCACAGAAACCTGGTTGAGAAACATTGGTCTATACCAAACTTTATGGTATGCGTATCATTTGATATGTGATCTCAACAAGTTGCCTTTACCACAGCACTAACTTCACACAGCAAGCTTAGGAGTTTACCTTTTTCTTCTGTTTCAGGAAATTGTACCCTAAAGAAAGTTTTTTGTAGGCCTCTCCAAATTTTTCATGCCATTCCTGCACAGCCTTAATTGCCAAAGTCTTCATTTTCTGAGCCACTTCAATGGGCGGTGGGAGTGGCTGTAAATAGTTCGTCTCTACAGTGAGCTCCAGAAACTCCTGGAAGTTGTCAATGAGCAGGGTGCGGAACTGATGGGACCTGGCGAACAGCTCACTGACTATCTGAAACGCAGACAGGCGGATCTCTGCATGTTCCTGGTTCAGTTGGGTCATCAGGAGGTGATACACATGGCGGATATGTTCATCAGAAGACCTGGCAAATGAGAAAAAATAAATTATACATGTAACTGAAAATAAAACACCCCATGCTCTGTGGTGTATTAACAGTCATGTGAAATCTACATCATTACATTTCAATTCAAAACCATTGAGCAGACTTGCCACAGTTACTGCAACTGACAATATCTGAGCAACAGCATTACCATTGCAATGACTCCTGCAAAGAGAACATAGACATTGTCCATGTAAGGCAAAGCAACCGGTTACATTGATTTACCTCACTGTTCATCTACTATACTACACAGACACTACTGTTTGCCCTGTATTCCAATCTAGTTAAAGACAGCACAAGGCTAAGTACTCCACTCTCATTACTATGTGACAGCATTCTGTCCTGGCGATAACCTGCTTTATCCACCCCGAGTTCTGTTTTAGGACCTGAGAACAAGATTTGCAGACCATACCTGATGCCTGCATTTCTATTTATTCTAGGAGGGGGGTAAACTGACGCATATTATAAGAATTGGGGGTTCAGGATTTTTTAAAACAGATACACAGTCTAAACTAATGCCAGTTTGTTCAAGACTCCCTTCTGGCCCATTTTTTATATGGATGGTAAAGCCATGCAATATTTTACCTGTACACAGCTCCAAAGGCCCTTTCCAAGTTCCTGCAACTGGGCAAAAGTGCCCATTGACATATATGTTCAGGAATAGCACATCTACTCCCACAGCTGCATGGCAACGTGCATACTGCACATTGTACCAGAGGGTGCCAATCATACTTAATGGTACTGCAAGGCATCCCCACATTGCACTGTGCTGCACCACAGGACTTTGCACTATGCCGTGTTGCGCTGCTGAAAATAGTGCAGGTTTGACTTTTGGGGCACTGCAGATAATTAGACAACTCATTCATTTGAAGGTACATAGTAATGCACAACATGAATGGGTGGACGTGAATGTTCTGCAATGGTGGAACATTTAGGTGTGATTAAAAAGTCAGATCTATGTTCAGATCTAGGTCACCCTCTCCTCACCACTATACATGTCAATAGAGGTGAGGAGAGTGGGATGCCGCTCACTTGTCCTCCCTCCTTCCCTTTCCATAGTACCAAATGGGTTCTGTGCGTATGGAGCAGTTTGTTCATCTGTCACTCTTTGTCGCTGGAAACAATCATAAAAGATCTTTTCCGGCGACAAAAATTGTACATAAATATACATCCTAAGGAAGACCAAAGATAATAAAAGATAAACATAAGACAGGCTATGGCTAAACGAACGACAGGAACATACGTTGCCGCGCGGCTCTTGGTGGATGTCACCTTGCCAGCTGCTTGGCCGCCCGCACCTTTTCTACTGGTTCCTAAATGTTTGAACATTCTTCCATGAATGGTACCAAACGTATTGCCACAGGGAAGATATTACATGTAATGTCTCACCTGTTCAGCAATGTAAGGAAGCAATTATCAGCCCAGCTGCCTGCCTAAACAAAGCATTGTATAACAGGACAGCGAGAGATATAAAACATAATAGCTTTAGATAATATGGACCACTCAGTGCTGGTGAAAAGGAACCTGCAATAAGGTACTATGTAGAAAAATGATGTAATTCGTAATAAATAGAGTTCAAAGATTGAAGAAACTTTGTGAAACCCCTTGTACATGTGGAGAAGGGTTGGGGTATCCAGGCGTAGGGATGAGTGAGTTTTTAAAACTTGATCTCGCTGCAAATTCGACCGTTCTCGCTTACCAAAATTCCAGGTTAAATTTTAATTAAAAAAAAATTTAAAAAAAGTGGACTGTGTTAATCAATGAATGCAGCTAAGACTGTATTCATTGATCAGCTCAGTGTGCGATCCCCGGCACTAGAGGTTAAATGGCACTAGAGGTTAAATGGGGACAAGTCCCCCCATTCAAAACCTCTGGTGCTCTCTGGCTGAGGAAAGCTTTCGCAAACAGGAGGATTTCCAGGGATGCAAGAATGAATGCAGCCCTGAGAATCCTCCTGTAATTATTTCCTTGATCTTACGATGGTTTCATGAAATCGGCTTTCTCGCCCATCCCTATCCAGGGTGGGGGGGGGAGGCTGGGGTGGTGATAAATGTGTAGAAGGGTTGGGGGACGGCTGGGGGTCTTTGCAAAGACAGTACTATTGGACCACTTTCCTAATAAAGCGTAGCTAAATTCAGAATTTTCACATTGCATGAAATAGCCTTTTTAAAAAAAAAATGTGGGAAAAAAAAATGGGAACACAGAGCCTCCCGGGATACCTACGTTACGCATCCTGGGAGGCTCTTGGGTGCTCTTTCTGCGCATGTCTGAGTATCTCGGGCATGCGCAGAAGAAGCCCTTTCGCCAAAAAGGGAAAAAAAATTGCCGATCTAAGTGAGATTGGCAAGTTTTTTTTCCCATCTACGTCACCTGATCTTGCGCCTGTGTCGCATGACGTAGGATGAAAAACCTGGAAGAAGAGGAGAACATGGTGGCGCCCAGCGAGCCGGCCTTAAGTTAGATGCCTGGACCCGACAGAAGAGACCTCCGGACCGATCGACTGCTCTGTGGGATTAAAGGTAAGTGTATTTTTTTTTTTTGTTTTGGGTAAGGTTTGAGTTGACTTCCTCTTTAGGAACGTAATGATTTCATGAATCTCTCCTGCAACATGTGATAGGAATATTAGGAATATCATACTTGCAGATTTGCTTGAGCTCTTTCAGCTGCTTCGGATTGAGTTCTGGTTCTCCTGATGTAGTCAGGGCCTCCACCAGCTGCTCCAGCCTCTGATCCATCTTTACATATCACACATCCCTGTCATGAATTGAAACACATAACATACACATGAGGCCTTATTGCCAGAACAACTACATGACAGCCAGCAAAGTTAAAACATGGATTCTGTGTCACATGACCACTATCAACCAATCACACCTCAATAAAGATGTAAGGGTCAATGGCCATGATGCAATCACCATGGCAACCTCAAGATCACATGAGCTTTATTTACATTCTGACTGCAGCTCTCATAGTGCAATATAATAAATAATATTCATATAAAATTACCTTTCATGAACATTTGCCTGATTTTCTAATTCTAGGGAGGAGGTTATATATAAAAAAAACATTATTTAGTATTTAGGTGGGCAAATTACTGATAAATCAAGACCGGGTTGTTGGACCTGCCTGGGAAACATTTATGTGAAATCAGACTGTCTGAATATTACCCCTAGTGACAACAATCACCCCATATTTGTGGATAGCGGACTGTGTTATGCTTGGTATGCTGGGACTTGTATACCACGAATAGAAAGAGGCACAGATTGAATGAAACATAAACAAAAGCTGAGTACAGGGAACTGCCACCCCACCAGGCACCCAAAGAGCATTCCGGTACCAAAACCCGGTCCTCAGCACACACCGTACACGTACCCGGCCGTACGGAAATCTCTGTACGTAACGCAACTGTACGGACTCCTCTCCCCGGACATGACACCGACAAAACCACGCCCACAAAGCTTCCTAAACCCCGCCCCTTTCCTCGTACGCCACGTTGACGTCGCTAGCGTCTATAAAACCTGCTGGTGACGAGCAGGCGGGCCTAGTCTGTGAGGGGAATATGGTGGGGATAGTGACTGTGTTGATGTGATGTGTTACTCTATAGGGGGTAGTTAAGTGTGAGGTGTAGCTTAGTTACTGTGTTTAGCATCATAAGGATGGAGAGTGCTGCTTTTAGTCTCAAAATATTAGTTCTATGGCTTCTGTATTGTCTGACTGGGAATAATATAAGAAAAGGCCTTAGCTGAATGTAAGAGGAAGGTCAGGAGAGCCTAGAAATGGCGGCTTCCGTGTCCTTATTTCTTTCATAACTGGGTTTGTTGTATCTGGTTTATGGGTGTAGGGGGCCCCCTTGTGGTTGCTATGACCTGGGTGGGGAACTTCATCCAATTGTCGTGTCCTCTGCTGAGATCCCATTACATTTACCCCCCTTGTGTTCATTCACTGGTGGTGATTCCAATGGTCTTCCTAGCGGTGTGTTTGCTATGGTTTGGGCTTAAGAGCCCGCATGGGTTTGCCTTGTCCGTGCCAAGGATCCCCAACAGATTGCCAGGAACTCCGTGTTGCCTGGATAGAGAATCCTTTGTATTTGCCATATTCTTAACAAGGATCCCGTTGCGTTTACTAGCCATATCCTTGGTGGGGATCTGACCTAATATTAGTTCCCTATAATTTCCTGTAGGATAAACCCTTGGATCAGCAGAGCACTTTTAATAAATTGGATGTAAAGTCATTGCAAACAGTTGCTGACTATCTGCATTCCTAAACACATGGACCAGGCTGACAGTGATAAGTGGTGCTGTTATTACAATAAGAAGAAAGTGTGATGTAAATGGGGACACAGCTCTGCCATACTTGTTCTTCTATCATCATCTGCAGTATTAGCGTTCCATATGAGACCCTGGCCGTCCTTTGTGTATGTGGAGCAATGGCAGCCACCAAACACTGGTCACATGCTTCATAAATATATTGTGCATGTATGCAAATCCAAGCATTATCATTTTATCTGCACATAATTTATCTATCTTGTTTGGGATAACATTAACCCTTTGTTACCCCTAACTCCAATGAACTTCCTCCATTTTTTCCCTTAACATCTTTTTTTATGAAAACTACAAACAAAAAAAAAAAAAAACTGGAAAAAGTGCATAGAAGGGCAACTAAACTAATAAAGGGAATAGAGGAGCTCCGCTATGAGGAGAGATTAGCTGAACTGAATCTATTCTCCTTTGAGAAGAGACGTATAAGGGGGGATATGATCGCCCTGTATAAATATATAATCAGTCCATGTATAAAACTTTCTTCCCCATTATTCACTTTGAGATCATTACAAAGAACAAGAGGGCAATCTTTGTGTCTGGAGGAAAAGAAGTTTAAGCTCCGGATAAGGAAGGGATTCTTCACTGTAAGGTCTGTGAAAATGTGGAATCGGCTCCCTCAGGAAGTAGTTTCTGCAAGTACTATAGATTGTTTTAAGAAAAAGCTGTATGCTCTTCTAGAAGCACAGAATATAACTGGGGATTAAGGCTTTAAAATAACAACAGAAACTTTATCCAAGGAATATCCGATTGCCTCACGGGATCAGGAAGGAAATTGTTTCCCCTGTTGTGAATGATTATAAGGGTTTTTTTTGCCTTTCTCTGAATCAACTATGTATATATGGTTTTACCTGGAATATGCTGGTTTTTAGCATGTTTTTTCCTTAGTGGTTGAGCTTGCTGGACTTTTTTTAACCTGTGTAACTATATGTACGTATATACATGTCTGTAGAAATATGTCTACAACAGCTTCCAATAGTCTGTCCTTACTGGCTGAGTATTTTGATAGGCTCCCTCACTGGCCAATAGGAAGAAGCAAGTATGTAAACTTTCTGGAAGTGGCAGAGATTTGCCTTTTAGAGCAGCCTGGCATTTAGCTAAAAATTCAGCATGTTCAGGCTCCTCTATACCTACAGGCATAGAGCTTCCAACACAAGTTGGTTTCCTTTGGGTGTTTTCCCACATCTCAAAAAACATACTGGTAAATAAATTGGTGTCCCCCCCCCCCAACAGAAAATGGCATTAGGCTATGTTAGGGACATGTGACAGGACTATGGCTGTGTACAGAGTAATATGCTGGGTTATATGAATATGAGTTAAGGCACACACGGCTCTAATCTATGAAAATGCAAGAATGCCTATTAGATATCCTCCATGGAGGTGGTATAGGGATAATGCTGCTTAAAGCTGATTCTGACTTGGATTTTAGTTATTCTGACTATTGGAATTTCTGCAATCCAAGTTCGGATTTCCCACACTGGGCTGGGTGCATTGATATTTCCAGGTATACACTGGAAATTTTTACTATTGTGGCTTTTATTTTTATTTTTTTACTTCAGACTGGATTTTACTTCAGACTGGATTATATCACACTGGCCCCATGCTGCCCAAGACTCCCAAAATTGGCTAAATGGTGTAAATGTATAAAGTGGTGAATCTGACATTCCCCAAACATTCCCTGCTGAAGAATCTT
The DNA here is from genome assembly GCF_032062135.1 of Pyxicephalus adspersus. Classification (NCBI taxonomy): domain Eukaryota; kingdom Metazoa; phylum Chordata; class Amphibia; order Anura; family Pyxicephalidae; genus Pyxicephalus; species Pyxicephalus adspersus. The sequence goes on from NC_092860.1 coordinate 142,070,138, forward strand.
CCATGTGTTTCCAATGGCAGATTTATTCTTCTCCAGAGAATGTTTCATTAGGAAAAACTATTTCCCTTACACTTTGGCTTTTCTTGTTTTTGCAATTTTTGGGTTGGGGTCAATTTAATATATGGATTTAGTTCAATCCTTCAGTCTATTTGTGCATATGCTAGGGGCTAATGGTAAATATCCTTTCCAGCCACGTGGTGGTGCTAAACATGTATAATAATTCTCTATTCTATTCACTTTCATGTGTTCTGTAATAATAAATGTTCCATTCAACTACCAGATATCTTTATTTTGCTTTTTAGCATTGTTTTGTAATGACTGTGGTAAAAAGATTGTATAAACAACTGATTTTAACCAGAAAAGGCACCCATTTATTTAAATTATCCAGATATATTGGGAGCCTAGAGGTAGCTCAGATTATTAAATGACATCTATACATTTTGCAGTTTGAACTTTTACACTTTTTGATTATTTTGGTGTAATGTAGGCGACTCCCCAAAGCACCCTTCCTATCTGAATGATTGTCATTTTAAGTTTATTCCCTTAGTGAACTTTGTCTCTTAGTATTCCTCCTTCACCTACCACAAGGCTCATAAGCTCCACGATGATTTGTATGAGACTAACACACACCTAAGGTTTGTATATGACCCAACATGGCAGTGGTTGCTGATTTGCCATTATTATACACTGCACCATCGGAGAAATGCTCCTTCATGTCCACAAGTATCAGATATTCCCATGGCTTTTGCTGTTGAATGCAATGGAAGAGATACGCAGTGTTTTTTTTCCTGGCTATAACTTTAGATATTTTAAGTGTATGCACTATGTTCTGTTCTAAAGAAGTGGAAAATCTCCCATAGATTTTTTTTAACAAAACTATGTGCACATATTAGCGCTGTTTCATCATGGGAGCTGCCATCTTCTTCCTTCTCTTCTTTGTTTTGGTCGTCGTTCATCTTGATTGGCTAAGGCCAGGATGATGTAACGCCTGGGCAGGTGCATAGAAGTTCTTGCAGTCCTGGCAGCGGCAGGGAAAGCTATCATCACCTGCAGAATCTGTTATTAATCCTTGGAGGATCCTGGTGCTGGACAGGAAGTGTCAATGCGATGTGGACACCCACAGAAATTGGGACTGGAATGTCATGTGACCACAGACTGGCGGGCATTTTTATGGCCAGTAATTAGGGGGAGTTGGAGCAACAACCAGATTGAAAGTAGGTCTATAGCCCTTTTTTTGTGGAACAGGGAAACAGTAAAACCCCTTTCAGTTTTCTTTGCCAATTCAGATGCCAAATAAAGTAATGGAAATCCTTTCTTAGATGGTTGTCATTAGACATTTTCTACTACATTATATTTTTTTTGGCATCTAACTTTCTGGTTATGAAGCTGCCTTTTGTGTTCACATTTCTATTGTCAAAATATCCCTGTTTATCTTCCTCAGCAGGCACATTCTCATGCTATAGCCATTGTGGTCCTTCCACCACTCCTATATGTGTTTATCCTTTAAAGATCCATGAGCATTCACCTAGCCTGTGACAATCTGCTATTTATTGAGCGTGTAGAAACACAGTTTGATCTGTGACTGACCGCATTTCATTGATGTGAACATTACAATCCCTGGGTTGCCTACTGCTTCTCTTCTTGTTCTTATGTTATGGTTATGACCTCCAGGTTCAAACGCCTATTGCCTGGGCTTTGATTTTATTTTCTCCTGTGGCTTTATTGTACTAAACATTGCTGTCCTGGTGATAACCCTGGACTGGTTTGTGACCTTTTGTTATATTACAGCTGTATTTACCGATCTTTAAAAATAAAAATCTGCTACTTCTCCCAACTGTAAAGAGAAACCTTAAGATGGGAAGAACAAGCATGAAAAAACCCCAAAAACATATAGATAAAAAATAGAAAAAAAATATTAGATATATTTACCATGGGTCAACCCACACCAAAGAATGCATTTAAACCGAAGGTTTATTATAACAAAATTGTAATGATTTTGGTCATTTTTAATATTCATACGTTATAAATCTATTTCATCATTTATATAACTAAATATTTTACAAATATTTAATAAATACAGGGTACATCCATAACAATTGAGTTTGAGTATCATGCTGTACTTTACCAAAAAAATAAAAATAAAGCGCAAAATTGGCCTTATCTGTGAGCAGACAAGAATGGGTTGTGTCCTTCAGACTCATCATTGTGCAATGTTAATAGACATGAATATTGGAGAGATGATTTATTGAAGCGCTTGCTTTCTATAGAAGGGAAATCTGGAGCAGTGCTTGACCTTTTTTAGTCATGAACATTATAAAGAAATAAAAAGAGAATAAAAAACTATACATTATTTTAACACATTTTAATGCATATCATAAACGTAAAAGTACTTTAGAGGAAGTACAAAAACGTAAAGCCAAATGTCAAAACATTCACTTTCTTTAATGTGTTTCTGTATGGTAAAATGAGTCAGGTTTTTACTCACATATAAATACTTTTCCAGCATGTGATGTGAGAGAAAGAAGCAAAACTGTTTTTTTTCCTTGATGCATTGCACACAATTTTTACTTTACATAAAAGAGTAGACTACCCTTTTAAGTTAAGTAAAAAATCTGTTTTTTTTAAGTGCAACACCCTTTTAAAAAATAATGGCGCATCACCGCCCCCTAATGAATGGAAGCGCAAAGCCTCCTGGGATACCTACGTCACGCATCCTGGGAGACTCCTGGGTGCTCCTTCATGCGCAGAAGGAGCCTTTTCGTGGAAAGGGAAAAAATTGCTAATCCCACGCATGCACAGTGAGATCGGCATTACAAGTTTTTTTTCCATCTACGTTACCCGATCTCGAGCCTGGGTCAGATGACGTAGGAAGAAGAACCAGGAAGAGGCGAGGATGGCAGTGCCCACACGAAGACGGATGCTGGGACGATGCGGACCCGATGGAAGGGACCTCCGGACTGCCCTGCGGGATTAAAGGTAAGTGTATTTTTTTGTTATGGGGGGCTTTTGAGTTTAGTTCCTCTTTAGGCCTAGTGGTCAGTTTACAAAACCCAAATGCACTCACAACACAGTTTGGCATTATTGACAAGATATTTCCAAGTGTGTTGGATCGTTTTTACGCCTTTTAGTTGATATCAAGTGTAATATCTGTTCTTATCAGTATTCAGGAGGGGGAATTACCCCGCTGTCCCTGTATCAGAGGGTGGAGGTTGTATGGGTACTCCCTGATAAGATGCTGGACCAAACAGATCATCTCTGGATAGAGGGGTCAGAGGAGGCCAGGCAACTTCTGAAGGAGCATTCAGATGAACCCAAATGGTGAGAACTAGAACCTTGATTAAGTGTGGTTTACAAATGTTGAAACCATGGTGTTTCTTTCCCCTGGAAAACTACAATGGGACTGGTCCTCCTGGTGAACCTCTACCCCTTTTTTTAGAGGATGTCCTTTAGGCTAGCGCTAATGGGCAAGTTTTGAAAGGTTGCCGATTATGACCTTTGCATTGAGCACAATATTTATTCTCGTTGTGTCACTGTGTGTGTTTCACCTAATGTAACAAAGGGTACCTGTGCCTTTGGGGCCTGCCCAGCAGTTTTTAGGGTAGCTTCTTGGACTTGTGGTGGTTTCACTCCATTAGTAGATGTCTGTCTTTGATGGGCTGGTTACAGATAGCGCAAGAGGATCAGGATCTGTCTGCTTTTGGCCAGGTGGGTCAGGTTGATCCAGTCCCGTTTGGAGCATTATACCCCGCAGTGATCAGAGACCTGGAGCTTCTTTGGAAGAGAACCATAGCACCCCAGTGCTCTTTTTTGTGTTTAATACACTTTTTTTTTTTTAGTTTACAGAGGTTTTGTTTTTAGGTGCATGGTACCTGAACCCCCATGGTTCCTCCAACTTTCCTGCTAAGCCCTGTAGTGATGAAGGAGGATGCATGGCGCCCAATGGGGATTCAATAATATTCAACCCACCTGTAAGTGTCAGCAGCAGTGCTCCTCGCTGTGCAAGAGTACAGAATGGACTAGTCACTTACCATAGAGGTATTTATCGCCTTCTGTTACCAGGTAAAACATCCTGAATTATGCTACTTATCATGGAGTTCTTTAACATCCAGGCCCTACAAAACGTTCTCAACAAATAGTTTTTTTTTTTTTGTTTGTTTTTTTTTGGGGGGGAAGGGGGGGTAGAATTTTCAAATCAGATCAATTCAAATGTTAACTGCAGGAACGATGGTATTTATTGCATGGGATGTAGCACATGGCATATCATCCCAGGTATGCTCTGCTTGTGTGAGGGAGATTTTTTTTCTTGGTTGATGCAAAAGTCTTTACAGCCACAGAACATACAAACATCATACACAACAGAGAGCACACAGCATACAGAATAGAATACATGAAGAGTGCATTCAGCATGCACAAAACTCACATTATATATACAATACATACAGAAAATGTATACAGCATGAGAATTAGATAATACAGATCACACACAACATAAAACAGGGTGTATGTAACAGAATCAGACATACACAGCACATAATATGTATAGAATACCATATCTAGTTTGTTGGAACAGTTGGAAGTTCTATTAATGGTCACATGATCTCTGAATGCAAATGTGTAGTGCAGTACCCAAAGGTAATGTATTAGTTTGTCTATTAAGGTAACCCATATGAGAACATTGCAGTGTTGTTATTATTTTTAAACAGTATATAGCGTCAACATTACGCAGGGCTGTACATTAAAAAGGGGTTGTAAATGCCAGACAGATACAGTGACACAGGAGGAGGGGAGAACCCTGCCCTGAAGAGTTTACAATCTAAGAGGTGGGGAAGCAGCATACAATAGGAGGGGGATACGGAATGGTGGGTAAGTAGAGAGGGTTTAAGAGACAGAAGGAGACGGGTAGGCAAGTTTGAAGAGATGGGTTATATCCTCATATATGGGCCATAAAAGTCCTCTGAGGACATAGTAACATTTATTATCCATTGCCTAAGTGCTACAGCAAAAAACATGCCAAAGAGTCCTGATTTTAATAAACCTGATTTTTGGATGCACTACAAGGGAAAAACAGTGGGGACTGTGATTGTGGCTACACTAATATTAATAACCTCCTCCTTGACACATATGCCAATGATGCCATATTACTTGAGACTATTTGCAGCTGTTTAGATGAGCCGGGGTACCATTAAATAACACAGAAGAGGGATGACAGCTATTGGACTTCACCCTTCCAAAAATATTTTTAGAACTCCCTGAACTATTACAACAAATTACAACTTGCTTTGTAGTAGGAACTCTGGTGGCCTCCCACACAGTATTGAGCAGTCCTTTCCATCTAAATACCCCATACCTCTCAATGGACTGACCCTTTAAATGAGGGTTCTTGCATCTCTGGCCTAATTAAAACTGCAATTAATGTCATGTGCTCCAAACTGTCACAACCATAGATTGAAATCTTCTCTTCTGCAATAATTTAGTATTGCTTTGCAATGCCCTGTGCTGTACATTACAATACCGTATTCCCTGGGCTTTCTCTGATGGAGCTTTACATTAACGCACGCTTGAGAACACTGAAACTCAGCTTGAATTGCAGCCAGATTGCTTTATGAGAGACTCGATGGGCTGTGAGATTTTTGAACTCATCCAATGATGCACTAGGTCAGGATCAGTGTTACCAGGCAGTAAAGAGAGGTAAATTATGATACAAAGACACTGCGAGAGCAATAAGCATCCTGTTAATTAACAATGGAATTGTTAAGATTTATTAGGGCAATGAACCAATTGCAGTTAATCTGATTACAGACACAATTGACGTTAATAATGCTACCCGCTGCTAAACGATTGGGTGGACGTTGTTCATGAATGGATTTCATATCTCATGCAGCAACTATGCAGCTATCATTACATGACATTAGCACAAGGGAGGAGGGGGATAATACGGTAGACTGTAATATTCTGTTATTTCTAATGAGACAATTTTGATACAAGTTTCTTTTTTGTACTTGCAGGTACCACTTTTTTCCTACCGAGCTGAATGTGGCTCTGTAGTAAGGAAAGAATGTAGGCCCGAACCTTTGAAGATCAGGTGAAATATTACAGAACCAGGGTTTAAATGGTAAGAATAATAAAGTACACTTTTTATTTGCAAGCAAATGTCATGATGGAGAATACATGAGCAGGAAAGATATGTTTTTTTATCACAGTTATACAGTTAGGTTGAAAAAAGACATGAGTTTATCAAGTTCAACCACTAGGGAAATAAACATATCTCAGATAACAACCATATGGACATAGTTAAAAAAAATCATATAATATTTCCAAAATTTTTTCATAAAATGATGCAAAATATTATATGAATAAATTTAAAGTGCCAAAGTGATGATATTTGGTGCTGACATCTCAGTATTGCTTTGTTTCTGTTGAGACTGCAGGTGCCAATCCCAGCACAAACAATCTGGAGGCATTTTAGGATGGGGTGCTGAAAAGTTCCTGGCATTGTCTATCCATATCTAGACATGCGCAAGCTTTCAGCAAAGTGGGTGCCGAAATGTTTGAACAGTGATCAGAAGAAGGAACAAGTTGAAATATCGAAAGCCGTTTTGCCCATTTTGAAGCTGCACAGGACTTTTTGGCTAGGTTAGTGACTGAGGATGAAACCTGGCTCCCCATCTATGATCCTGAAACCAAGGAACAGTCAAAGGAATGGCGCCACAGCGGGTCCCTGCGGCCAAAGAAGTTCCGAACCCAGAATTGGGACAAAAAAGTCATGGCGTCTGTTTTCTGGGATAAAGACTGTATTCTGTTAGTGGACTACCTACCTCAGGGCTCTAGTATCACCGGACAGTATTATGCTAACCTCCTGGACCAGCCCAAAGAGGCAATTAAGATGAAACGCTGTGGAAAGTTGACCAAAGGGATCCTTTTTTTGCAGGACAATGCACCTGCGCACATGTCCAACGTGGCTGCCAAGTTGAACACCCTGGGTTTCCAGTTGGTCCACCATCCTCCCTACTCACTTGACCTGGCCCTTTCGGACTATTATCTGTTCCTGAATTGGAAGAAACTCCTGAAGGGGCAACGTTTTGAGGACATTTCTGATCTAAGCACTTTTATTTGAACGGTCTACAATAGCTGCAACTACGCTGTACCAAGTGCATCAGACTCAGGGGGAATATATTGAATAAATGTGGTATTTCATAACTCTGGCTCTCTTCTTTCTGGGCAAAGCCAGGAACTTCTCAGCATCCCCTCGTAGATCTTTGCAGTGTATGATACACATGCATTACTGCGTCTTAACACCTGTCTGTGTCACATGTTTGTTTAACATGTGTTGCTTTAAGTCAGCCCATTAAAATGAATAGGATGTCAATGTACCATGGGCTAGAAAAAAAGCACTCTGTTTTCTAATACAATAAACTCACTACTGCATAATTACATCCTCAAATTCTTAAATATAAGTTTGCAGTATTTTTTTTAGGTTCCCCTTCTATTAGTAGTGTTTACTTGTTGATCTTTGCAATACTTAGAGTAGCCTGTATCCAGCACCAAAAAAAAATGAATTTTGTTAGAACATAATCAAATTACATATAAATTATATTAGGTTTACATTCTGTATACCTACAATTATATAGTTATTTAAGAGTGGGCAGTTGTAAGCTCAGCACTTACAACTGCCATACCTTCTATCTTCTGGAGATAGGGAAGGGGGACACTTTTCAGTCTCCATCTTCTAGGCCAGTGTTTCTCGACTACGGTTCCTCCAGAGGTTGCTAGGGGTTCTTGGAGCAATGAGCAATTTGGACCTCTCAGGTCAGTTATCATTGACACCAATTATCTTTTTGCCTAAATGTAAGGGTGGCATTCTTCCCACCAGTCAGCAGTGTAAGAGACATTTTTCTCAATGACCACTATGGTTATTATTCTGTGAGCTCTGGATATAGAAATTATAAAAGGGGTTCCCTAAATACTAAAAATTATTTAAAGGTATCCCCTATGTAAAAGTCAAGAAAGGACTTGCAAGTCAGGATCTTCTAGGACTTTCCTCCACAGCCTGGTTGTCCTTGATCTAGCCTTTCTATTGGAGACTTAGCATCACATATGGTCTTCATCACAGCTTCAAGTTTTTAAGAAGCTATGAACAGCACCAGGTCAGGCCCTCTGATGTTGTCACTGGGTCTAAAGGTACACATTGTAAACAGGAGAATTTTAATTTTATTTGCGTGTTGATAAAAGGGAACAAGTGAAGACAAACTTTAAGCAAATTACCCTTCAGCTTTAAACCTCAGAATTATTTAAAGTATGTTACACTTTTAAAAACCACCAGAGACACCCTTAAGAGGAACTAAAGTTTCACTTTCAAAAAATCTGCGATTAGGCAGGTCATTATTGCAGAAAGGGACAGAAGGGTCGCTTTTGCAGTAAGCATTCTTACCTGCCTGGTCACAATCACTCATCAAAATTGTTGGTTGGTTGCTGGGATATCCGGCACATCTCGGCTTCTCCAGAAAATAAATGACCGCCTTGGAATAAGTTACATCATCTCACCCCGGCCAATCAAGATGGCCAAAGATTGCAAAAAGGAAGAAAAGAAGGAAGATGACCATACCTGGGACGTAACGGGGGCAGGTGGGCATACCAGGCTTTAGTCCCACTTTACTTGTGCCCTCCTCATTGACCTCAATGCATTTCACCCTAAACTAATAAACGTCTGGATATCAGTAGTGCTTGCACCTAAGAGAAGGAGTTCATGTGCTGAAAAATTAGCTCCTAATACTAATAGAAAAGTAACAAGTACAGAACTCCGCTGTGTTTTTTCAAATTTAAGGCCACCACAATCTTATTTCTACCTGGATTTCCTAGAAAACGGTCAGCATTGGCAGAGCCCAAAATACTCTCATTGATGACATTCTATGTTCATACAAATCCACAAATCACATCTAAAAAAGTGAACAGTTGTATTGGAAAGAAGAAAAAATAAGATTTGGGTGCAGAAGAGGACCTGTCCTCCCTATAATAGAGCCAGTTGGACGTATGCCCAGAAATCACTGTCACAGAATCGTCAAACTCTGGCAGTTCCGCTAACACGGGCCCTCCAACCTCCTCTGCACCGCATACAGTGATTTAGATTGATTATGATCTAGAAATATAAGAGGCTATTCTCCTCCAGAGAATGTTTAGTGCAGCAAGATAGAAAGTGAAGTGTGGAAAGCGGAGACATATGGTCAATGCGAGAATGTCAATATTCAGCAGGGATTGCAGCGGAGGAAGAGGTAAATAAAGGGGAAATGCTCGGCAACATTAAATGAACAGTCTGCACAGCAAGGAGATCTATTGATTATTTTACTTGGACAGAAGTCGTTTGTGAATAACGGAGCACTTTTTTTTATGTAACTGCTGCTGGAGCGCTAAGTTAAAGCTGAATAGCTGATGCTATCTCTTGGCTGGAGGAAGCTGAATACATTCTGTATTAAAGTGAACTCATAAGAAGGAAAGATTGTTTGAATTACCACTTGGGGAACGCTCATGTTCCTTCTGTGATTACTACTGGTAATGTGTGAAAAGCTGCTCTTTCCAGTTCTTTTTTTTATAGATGATCTTCAGATGCTTGAACTGTTCAAGGAAACATAGAAATGAAGAACATGAACAGCAGATCAGGACTATGGCTAATGTCAAATTGGAGCATCAGGCCCGTCATAAATATGGAGGTTGTCATTGCAGATTGATAACATTAGTTTTTAGTGCCAGGAGAATGAAAATAGTAGTTTTCAGCCGGAAATAGGACCCATCCACTTACAACCCCAACCTCACACTTAGGCTACGTACACCGATGATTCTCGTCCGATGATTACCTCAGGGCTGATATTGGACGAGAATCTGACGTGTGTACAGTGCTCTTACTCCATTCATGAATTCGTTCTGGCGGATCAACAAACGACCATAATACAAGTGAAGGGGAGAGAGTGCATTGGGGTGCTGCTCTGTCGTATTCCTCTCTCCATAGAGCAGAATGGTGCTGTATGTATAGTGCTCATTCAGTCTTTTGTCGTTGAAAAGGATTGTGAAAGATCGTTTTTAATGACAAATATTGAACGTGTGTACACAGCCTAAGGCACACTAAATCATTGATGCCCAATTGTGTCTATCCCAGGGGAAAATATAGTGTGTGTACAGCAGTCCCACTCTGTGTTGTTTATTAATTCGCCCTGGCAGATTAATGAATGATTGAGCAGGAAAGACCGCTGTATTTTCTTATGGAGAAGTACGCAGCGGGGTGCCATTTGCTTGTCCTCTTACACCCCCCCCCCCCCAATTTATAGAACAGAACACTGCTGTACGCACTTCATTCCAGTGTTGCTGGAAATGATCCAACATATGTGCAAGGCTGCATACACATAATATTAATTATTAATATTAATATTACAAATAATATTAATATTATTATTAATAATAAACAGTACAGGTATTCCCCGAGTTAAGGACATCCGACATACGGACAACTTCTAGATACAAACAAGGATTTCCTGCTGGTTCCTGTGCAAGACAGAGGCTTGATGGGGGGAGGGGGCACAGTTACGGGCCAATTCCAAAATCATTAGATGTCACCATATCGGAAATAGAACCAAAAATCATCTTATGGGGACAACTAACAAGGATATTTCCTACACTTTGAGGGAATGTATAATTCTGTTTTATAAATAGGGCCCAAACATTCTCTCCGTGTAGTCTTTCAGGTTCCTGTGTTTCAATGGCAGTAATTGATTCCCTGTTTAATAAATGGAGCCTTTGGAAACAATTTCTTGTCAGTTCCTAATCTTCCCAAGTCTCCGGATCTCGGTACATTTAGGACAGGAAGTATTGCAAAATCTCATCCCCACGCCCACACGCATGCATGAGCCTTAGACAGCCATGTCTTTATTGCAGGTATATTGGCTGTATTTCCTTGGACCACTTCTGGTAAATAAAATCCAGAACATGCTGGAAGAACCCACAAGACCTGCTGTTTGGGGATGTTCTGATCCATCCGTCCAGCCATTACAATTTGCCTCCTGTCACAATCACATCCTTGCACTTACAATTTTTTTTTCTACTTCAAATACATCACTGTCAAGGACTGATTGCTCACTTGCTGCCTATTATATCTCAGGCTTTGACAGGTGCCATTGTAAGGAGAGATATTTAATGTTTCTTCTTCTAACCATTCAGTGGTTTTGATGTTTTAAAGATCATTATCTACCATCATAAAGAAGCATCTCACAGCCACCATTCTAATTCAAACCTCCCAAGAAATTATATGTGATGACACACGAAACAAAAAAGTTAACAAAGAATTTAAACCACTAAAGGTGTAAGACCCTGAAAAAAGGCTGAAAGATTTCAGATAACTCAAAATACATTAAACTGATCAAGCTTTATGACTTCAGCACAACTACAGTGTTTACTGTTTGATATTTCTGGTCTACCAATTGCTTTCACTTGGAATTTCTTTTAAAATGAGTTGTGCCTTTGTATCATTAGCACTAGAAAAATATGCTTTATTACTTGTACCATTTCCTAAAAGACTTTTGGTCAGTTATCCCAGGAACCAAGAGGTGGCACTAGAAGTTTAGCTATTTATTGTGGTATGTGAAGAATAAAAAAAAAGTGATCAGACATGGACATGTTTACCATAGGAAGAGCATTGCTCTGCACCACAAAGGCAATCTGCTTCATCATATATCCATATTTTATCTATCCACCAGCTCTGCTCCTGTATTTTTTCAGTTCACCTGGGATATGTTCAGTATATTAAAGAGCAACAGTCCAGATGATCAGAATATGGAGTCCACCTCATCATTAAAGTAAAAAAAAAAAAAATGGTTCCCACCCAACTTTCACCTGCCAAATCCATAAATCCATGTTTCTTTTATTGTATATAGTGCCTTTCATTTTTTAAGCTTTATTTGGAGTTCTATATAACCTGAAATCAGAATGCAGAAAACTAGGATGCTAATGAATATGCTTTCTAAATATGTTGTGTATAGTAACATTCCAAGTTAAACGTGTATCTGATTATCGCAGGTCCACTGAGCCCCTGAGCGGGATTATCGCAGGTCCACTGAGCGGGTTTTCAGAGGGTCATTAATAAACCTGCAGTAGGTTGGTCTGGGAACTCCTCCTCTGCACAACTAATAGGTTAGCAAAAGAGGTTCCTAAAAAAAAAAAAGGTACAAAAAAGAATGGGGTTGACTAGGCCAGCTCTGAGCAGGAAAACTGTTTTATAATAACCCCGTTTTGAAAATTCTCACATTTCCAAATAAAATTACACACATTGGAAGCTTAATTTTGATTTTATCAGCAGGTGTGGCCTAGGCCAGACAGTATTTCATATTGCTGGTGACCTGTTCTTTTTTGTTTGCACATCTTAAACTAAATCTTTAGTCCACAATATCCGGTTAATGTTACCCTGTATTGTCCATGTAGTGCAAAGCAACAGGTCCTATCTAATGCTGTCCCCACCAGCAGCACATACAAATCTTTTTTCTCTGTATGGGGGGTCATGGAGCACACTCCTCATTTCCATGAATTTCTTCAATGCGCAACAAGCTGAATGCAGGGACAGAGCAAAAGGTACCAGAATAAATGTTGACCTTAGATATCTTAAATGTTAAATGCACCTTTCCTGCACTACTGCCAAAAGCACATACTTGTCTAAAGTGGTTTTGTATTAACCAAAATTTTCAATGGAAACACCTTTGAAACTCAATACTTTGGAGGGTTGTCCAAATAATTTTGTGATGTTCAAGTCTCCACTCCGGGACATTTAGCTTCAGTACTAAAAAGTTTTTTCAAAGAGCTTCTGGACAGCAATGTGTTTTTTTGTCACAAACTTCTGTTCAACAGACCTTTTATACTTAAGCAGTGTTTTTCAACCTTTTTAACACTTAGGAACCCTTAAAATAACTTTCATGTTTTCAGAAAATCCCTGGTATAATTACTATACCCACAGCCCACAGTACATTAGTGTGGTAGTCAGTAGGAAGAATGCCTCTTATACTGCTGGTAATTGGGAAGAATGTCACCCTTACAGATAGCCAAAAAGATCATTGGTGTCAGTTAACCTGACCCGAGTGTCACAAACTGCTTATTTCTAAAGGACTCCTAGCTGTTCAGATTCAGAAAAATCTCACTTGTAGTGATTTAAAGCAGCTATGTAAAAATAGATAAAAATTGCAAGGAATGTAAGTAGCCTCTTCTCATCTATGTGACTTTGCAGTAGCTATACCCTGCACACGTTATGATGCTCTAATGGTATGCAGTAGTAATATTTAATGTAATATTTTACCCAAGCTGCAATTATAAACTTGGCGACGCTCCAAACCACAATCTCTATTTTCCTTCTAAATTTTACTTGCGGGCGTAAAAAGAAATAAAAACACCAATCTACAAGCGGAGTTTCAAATTTACAATATTTTCTTTTTATTAGCTAATGAACATCAACATGCAAAAAATAAGCACTAAATACAAATTTCTACAGCACTATCTCTTAAAGACTGTAAAGGACTAAAATGTTTGTAGTTGTAGCCGGAAAGTTGATGAAGAAGAATCTTGCATTAGTAGAACAGAACTGTGGCTTTTTTTTTTTTACCTTGTGTCATGGCTGAAATATTAAAGGGAATTTCCATTTCCCTACCATGTGTGGACCTCTGCTTAGGATACCTCTTTGTAAAGTCCAAGAGAGTCTTGCTACACAGTGCATGTAAGAACGGCAGGGGATTGTCACATGCTGTTGATATTCGCTTGATGGATTGACCTGGTACCTGTGGACTGTTGTCCAATCCTGCTGATCAGGCACTTTACAACTTTAGGAAATATATGGCTGGTCGTTCTCCGGGCAAGGAAAGTTAAAGGTACCGATGCCTACAAGCTAGTCCAATACAATTGTGCAAGAATGCGACAATTGTTTTGTAGATCATGACCAGAACTATCTACAGTCAACATAAGACCGGCTGTAGTCAGACAATGGCTTGTCCTCAAGAACATCTGCTGTGCACTGAAAAACGCACTGTATTCCTGATAAAGGGCTTATACCCTTTTCCTTATTAAAAGGAAAAATGTTCCAAGATTGAGGACAAGAATTCTTCCAGCTTACTGGAATATATTCAGGTTTAGTGACCCTTTAAAATGCCATGGACGAGATGCTCTTCCAGGTTTTACCAGAAGCAAGATCTTAATATGGTCTTGTCAAACAATGAAGAAGAAATCTACCTACGTCGTGTAGAAAAGGAGGGTTGTCACACAGTTAAATAGGGCTAATCATAAATACTAAAAACCTTCTAGCTGGTTTCTTCCATTTAGTAACATGGCGAGTCTTCACCCTCCAGAACCTTGGCAGGTTGAAGTCCAAATCGATTGGTATTTGAAAAGGTTGCAATGAATGTATGAGTGCATGGATGAGTGGGTTGGTTGCGGGAAGATCAAGAAGCGGTTGCTATAAGGAGCTACTGTTTAAAATAGAATTCCCTTTAAGGCAAAAGTCTACCTTTTAAGTGGAAAACCCCTTTAAGGTTTTTCCTGGTAACTGAAAACCAACACAGAACAGTCTAGAAGGGTACGCGTGTCCATGGGTGTACATTCTGAAAACTAGAAGTAAGGCAGCAAATATAGATAAGTTCCCGAAACTTGCACGAAGAATAATGCAAGGCTTTACTACTTGATGGAGCAGCTAAACACTGCAACCCCATGTAGGGCTGAAAAATAACTAACTGAAACAAATTAACTTTTCCGAAGCATCCGTCTTGACTGTACGTTACAAAAAAATGCTCAGAATCAAAAAGGTTTTATTTTCCTAAGGTACAAATGTTTTTTCTGTTAAATCCTTATGTTTTTGCACTTCTGTTTTTTAAGATGTAACTTGAAGTGTTTGATTGTTGCTCGTTTAGAATTTTTGGCTGCAAAAGACAAATGCAACCAGCGAATGTGAGAGTTGTGCGTGTGGTGATGCTGCTGTCTCGTCTTCAGCAGGCTGTGGAGGCACAAGGGGACAGCTCTACATTATGTAGACCTTCTCGGCTTGCGAGAAGTTAAAGACCTCTTTGGTTCTAGGACAAATAACTTTGTCATCTTGGCGAATGGAGAGAAGAGACTGGAAAGAAGGAAAAAAAAATTATGAATGAGAAATTCTGATTACATTATTTTACCTTGGAAGTAAACTCCTTTTAAAAACCTGCTAGTACTCAAATTGAAAGATGACCAATACCCAATCAGTTAAAGCTAAATAAAACCTTTAACTTTGCCAGTGGGTAGGGTCTTTGCCAGGGTTGGGTGCTACGATAGTGTAACTCCAGCACACTTGCTTGGGAATTACATCAATGTCCTCTCAAATGGGCCTGATATATAAAAGAGCTCCAAGGATGGAAAAGATACACTTTCATAAGTGAAGTTGGATGATCCAGCAAACCTGCAATGGATTTCCTAAAAGTTATTTGCTATTTGTTAGCAAATGTTTTGAATCCTGGACCAGATTCTTGTCAGGTTTGCTGGATTACCCATCTTCACTGATGAAAATGTATCCTTCTCAAGCCTTGGAGAGCTTTAATAAATCAGGCTCTATATGTGAAGCAAAAAGAGATTAGATCCATAAACAGAAGGCAGTGGCAGGTACTGCATAGTATTTTCCCTAGAACTTTTTAAGCTGGGCAGGAAGAAGCTGTAGGCAGATGGTGCCCCCCTGTACTGTGACCCAACTTTTCAGTGACCTCCCAATAACAGCCGGGTGGTCACTGAAAAGTGCCGCCCACCTAAAAGTGGTTGGGGAGAACACTGCTGCATAAGAACAAACAGCGTGAGATGCTAGTTATCAGTTTGAAAGTTTTAAAGGTGAGATATAATCACATTCAGAAAAGTATATTTTATTTATATATATATATAAATAAATCAATATTATAAGATTATTTTGGAAACTTGCTTGCTTTGCCTGGCTGTAGTGAAGTTGGGAATAGAACTATTATCATACATTAATATAAAAAAAACCATACAAGTACTCACATTGTATCCATACACATAACCATTAGGTAGCATCATAGGAGGGTTGTTTTCATTCATGACATCTCCTGAAATCTTGCAGACCAGTCTGGAGTTGGCACAGTGTGCCATTGGAAGAGGCTGGGCTAGCTTGTTCAGGGACTTGCTGCACACTGGACAGTCTGGGTTCTTAGAAGTCCCATCTTCTTTGTAGCACTGACTGTTTGGAATGTGGTCAAGGATGAATGCCAATCGCAAAATCAAACCTAAAATGCAGGATGCGTTAAAGTGCAACTTTAATGTTAATTCTGGCACCACACTGATATAACTAATCAACCCATAGTATCTATAAAGTCGCAACGATTTTTTACATTTTAGAAAGCTTGAGGAAGGATTGGACCTCTCATGAACTGAAAGAGTTAAGTCATCCTGGCCCAGCTGATCAAGATGAGTGATCAATGATCAAGATTGTGAAGCTCTGCAATGGAACAAGGACAGGGGAGTATAGCAGAGTTTGGTTCCACTTTAATAGGTCAGGAAATGTTTTCAGGTTTAGCTGCAGGTATAAGCTGGTATAATGCCAGCACTGCTAAACTGCGCACTGCGCAGATTATGGTGAAGGATCCAGAATGTCTGCGCTACAACACTGCAAAATACAGCAGAGGCATCTTAGAACAGAAAGTTTTATATTCCATTTCCATCACAAAAATTGTAGGCACATCATGTGTTACATTTTATAACAGCGTTTGATATCATCATTTTGAGTCCCAACCTCCAAACTGCTTAATTCAGAATGCTTCTCAGTTTGAGGCTCTTTACCAATCCAGTGAAATATGAGGGGATTTTCAGGTCAGCAATTATTTTAAGCCGCTCTGCGACATATTTCAGCGGAAATGCAGAGAAAATGTGTACGGATATTATAAATGTATGCGGTCTCTCAAACAATTATGTTTTTTTAGCCATGGTATATAAAGTAGGTCAGAGCCAGGTGAGATTTGTAACAAGTATGTGAAGTCTTGTTAAAAAATAGAAAAAAAAACGCTTTGGGCACAATGTGAAGGCCAGCTAAGGCATGCCACTTTCCTAGCCAGAGGTCTATGGTATTTTTAGGCTATCCAGGACACACAGCTGAATACACATATATACGTATGGTTTTTAGAATCCAGGCACCCTTGCTCAACAGCACACCCAGGTCTAGGAACTGCAGCTACAGCACTACTGCAGTACCTGGACCAACTCCCAGCATGCTGAATGGAGGGTCATGGATGACAAGCCCACTCACGGGATCATTCTTCTGCTCTCTCCCCGTTCACTGCTAGCACATGCATGCAATAGAACCAAACTAGCTCTCAATGCTGCCCCTTACTGCTATAGTTTTAGTACTGCTGTACAGGGGATGAAATGAGACTTTCAAGACAGACACAAGACTTATATTAGTTCTATTTGGGAAGTTGTATATTTTTTAAGTAATGAATAGCTGTGCTTTTGGGTATGTATGTCTGGAGTTTAATTGTTTTAAAGAATTCAAGGACAACCTTGCGCATCCAAGAGAACCTAAGAGTTATAGATTTAGTAATAGGTCAGCAGAAAGACATGAACTCCTTTCAGACAACATTGATTTTAACATTAATAATATTACCAGTATAGCACCAACATATTATGCAGCTCCGTACATTAAATAGGTTTCAAATGACAGACACACACAGTGACACAGGAGGAGGATCGGACCCTGCTCAAAAGGGCTCACCTTTACTTTCCTACTGAAACTAAGACTTCACATGAAGATATGAGATGACCAAACTGCTCTACTAACTGGTCTGAGTCATAAGGAGAGAGGGCCGGAACAATTCCCAGAAGACCTTTCTCTAACTCTATAATAAGGAGATCTATTTACAATATTTTTTTAATGGCCCATTGTTTCTGACACCCCAAAAACCCCAATGTCTGAAAAACAATCATTGTATTTACTACAGCCTACCGGAGGAAATGGAAAATGAAACGTCAAACTTTCATTCCTTATATATGACCTTCTAAAATATACAGCTTGTAATAGATTGAGGTGATGAGATATATTACTGCAATGTAATAAAAGGATACGGTGTTTTAATAGCAGAGAGGCCTGCCTGAAGAGTTATAGTAAACACAGAATTATTTCCCAGTTGATGTAGTCTATAGTTGTCATATCGAAACTGTTGGATGAGCATGCGCCATCGAGCTGGGTCCAAAAGATCCTGTTTGGAGAGGAAAAAAATTGGCTGGGTTTGAAAGAGTGACAAGGAAGAGCAAGTGATCCCATGCTCTGCAGAATAATCTCTGTCTAACAGAAACTATTTCTAGAATATTCAAAATACAACTTTTGACTTTTATCCTGGATAGAAAACTAGTCACGAAGATTCATATTGCAAACACTGACTTTCATGAATTTGAGCTTGGTACATATCCTTCAGGGTCCAAATATTGGCCTATTACTATTCTATTGAGAACAGCCGTACTGAGTATTAGTGGGACTGGAAGGGAGGCCCAGCTAGCATTTCATAAATGTGCATTAGCATAACAGAGCTTTCTGGCTTTTGGGACTGCGGAGGTTTTCTAGAAGAGGTCTAAATCTATGTAAAAATCAATTTTAGATGTTGTATTTAAATTCTGCCTGCGAGTGATTGGGTTAGGGTAGGTTCAGACCTCTGTAGTGTATTTACAGGCTACCAATGTACCAAACAATGCTCCAGAAAACTGCCCCTGACCATCCCAACCAATGCAGTACCCACAACGTATGGCAGTGCATTGCTGTGCGATGTGTTTACCTTTATTGCAGGTGCCGTTCTATTCAAAACGAATAGCACCACAACACAGTAATGTGCACAGAGGGGTGGATCATGCTTTGCAGTTATGCATGCATTAAGGTTCATGTAAAGCGCTGCTTTTAATCTATAGTAATGTGTACTAAGGCGTTCTAATAATTGACCTATTTAAAATTTCCTATATGAAAACAAATGTACACTCCAAATTACACTAGATTGATAGCAGCAGTTTGAGTTCAAAAGAAACTAAAGTGTTGCAATGTCTGAAGCAATCAGTTTTTCAGATGGGTAGCCAGTAGGGACAACACACAATACCGAATACCAAACTCATGAGACTGACAGGATGTCCGAAATGTGGATCGGATCTGTTATTGTAACAGGAGTCACTGGTCCTGGTCTATTAAAGCCCTTCAGGACTGGAGAAGATAGACTGTCATGGGTAAACCTGGGTGATCCAACAAATGTGGAATACATTTCTTAAAAAACATTTACTAATTGGAAAAAGTTTTCAGTCCTGGACATGACCCATTCCATGTTTGCTGGATCACCCAGACTCTCCCCATGATAGTCTACTTTCTCCAGTCTTGAAAAACTTTAAGAAATCAGGCCCATCGTCGCAATAGTTAACAATCTGAATTGTATACCATTCACCAATGACACCAAGCCACTGGGAAGGACGGCTAAGCTAGTATAGAGAAAGTCACGTGGCAAAAAGTGGTTTACCTTAATGAATATTGGGTCTATTTGTGTCAGTGAGATCTCAACCACAGACAAGAAGAAGAAAGAGCAGACTAGTCACCTAATATTCTTGACATGAAAGTCTAGTGAAACGTATAAACATTTGCAGGTCTCTAGTTTGACCATACTTACCTTATAAGGTGAAATGTGAGTGTCTGAAGGAAAGGCCAACATCCCCATCACTTGTCGAACTTCATCCAACTGGCTTCCTTCTGCCTGACTAAAATGTTTTCTTGCATGTCTGTGAAAGAGGAAAAGTCAGTTACAATTCATTTTTAGCTGTAAATGGGAAATAATCTATAGAGACATTGTGAACCACTACAACTGAAGCCTGAAGTTTTAGCAAGGACTTCTTTTCCGGGTTAATATATAGTTTTTATTTTTTCAAATCAAACCCACCTGCAACTTTTTCCCACCCAAAATGGCTCTGGCCAACACCACTTAGTTGCCTCTATTGCATCCGGTTTCATAAAAACAAATTCGGCCAAGCACCCTCATCATCACATAGACGGAGCTCATAGCTCTATTTAAGTTACAACTTCCATGATAGCTAGCTTTTGCAGGGTGGTTTTTCCTGTTCCCAAATGCTGAATAGAGGGGTGGTGGAGCAAGGGGAGGATTAGAATGTTTGAGTTAGGAGTGGTGAGTAAAAAGAATCTGCTGCTGTGCCCATGCAGGTCACTTTTAAATCTTGCTGCCACATTGAAGCAAAACCAAAGTAATGCCTACTTTCACCTTATGGCAAACGCTATTATCCATGTCACTATACTTTGTATGCACTAGCTAACATAGTATATGATTAAGGCTATGCACACACACAAAAAAAGGATCTTTCACAATCCTTTCCAAGACAAAAAACTGAACGAGCGCTGTACATACAGTACCGTTCTGTTCTATGGAGAAGGGAGGGGGGAGAACAATAGAGCAGCACCCTGCTGCGCTCTCCCCCTATTCACTTGCATTACAATCGTTCTTTGTTTGTGGATCTGCCAGGACAGATCGAGTGTTCTCCCCAGCCACTTTTAACTGGGTGCACCATCCGGCACTTTTAAGTAACCCCTTGGCTGTTTTAGGGTGGTTACTGATGAGTTGGGTCACAATACAGGGGCTGCCACCCACCTATAATTTGATCCCACATGGCTTAAAAAAAAAATTCTGGGTTCAAATCCATGAACGTCGGAAGAACGCTGTACAAGTGCCAGATTCTCGTCCGGCATATATGAACGAGAAAGAAAAAAAGCTGGACACCAATTCTGCTATTTTCTATCGAAAACTGAAAAAGCAGTGAGGATGTGGTGATCGTTTAATCTGCTTGCTCGTTACTCAAACTACAATCCCCACCACCAGCAGTAGGGAAAAAAGTTTTTTTGTTTGACCTTTAATGTACACTGCACAATATAAAAGACGCTCACACCAGGAACAAGGGATCAGGCTTTTGCTTTGCTTGTCCATCAAAGCAGATTTTCATATTACCACTCCTAATAATTTGTGTTGAGACTTAAGAAACAAAAATCCTGTGCAGAGCAGCAATCATACTGTTTATTAATTATAGCAAACAAGTCGGTAATGGCATCTTTATTTGCGGCAGACTGGGAGGAGAAGAATGGAAATAACGGAAACACACTGAGTGTAATTTGGCACAGCTAGAGGTTTCAGACGTGGGGTCCCGCGCTGATGAAGTGGCGACCGGTAAACAGCCCCCTCTAATATTCTAATGGAATACAGAAGGCGTAACCACCATATACATAGTATGTGATAGATTAAAAGTCAATTGTGAATTTAAATTACAGTCTTCACTTTCATTTATTTTATACACTGTCGTACTTTATTTACTTCTTTTGGCTTATTGCCTTGATACACTGAATGGCTTTTAGTAATGAGTCAAAAACACGAGAACAACAACAGTATATTACCTATTTAATCTCTCGTACCTGCGTATCCCTTATAGAAAAAGCAGATTTTATGTTTCCACTATTGACTTGTTTCTTTGGCAAAAACTTTTTCATTACTATAGATCA
Organism: Pyxicephalus adspersus; assembly: GCF_032062135.1. Taxonomy (NCBI): domain Eukaryota; kingdom Metazoa; phylum Chordata; class Amphibia; order Anura; family Pyxicephalidae; genus Pyxicephalus; species Pyxicephalus adspersus. The sequence goes on from NC_092860.1 coordinate 142,091,688, forward strand.
GCCTTTATTGACTTTTTAACATGGGGCAATCCTTGAAATAACGTTTAAGGAACCCCCATGATAATTACTAGATCCACAGCTCACAGTATATTAGTGTGATGGTCAAAAGGAAGAATGCCCCTTACATTGCCTGGGAAGAGTGAATATGAAAACAGAAGTCATCAGCACTCCAAAGGGACTAATTTGACTGTATGTTGAAAAGACAACGTTTTGGGTCAGTGCAGTGCTTCCTCAAGGCAACAAAGGCAGCATAGTCCACTATGACCTTGCAAAATCAATGTGCTTTGGAGTTCTGGTGACACTTGTGTTTTAATGAAACCTACATGGTGCCATCTATGGATGTAACTTCAAGCACCATTCCTTCATTAAAATGGACATTGCTTGGGAGGAGTGACTGGACACTCCACGTTGACATCAAACCCAGGTGTAATAAGTAATCCCAGACAATTTTAGTTCCTGTGGGAACGACTAGACAAAGCGACTGCTAACCATGTGAATTATATACTTATGGTTATTTAAACTTAAGGGGGTTCATCGATGTCTTGCAGGCACCTTGTGGTGTCTTTACGTACCTTCATTAATTTTTTGTTTCAGGTTTCCTGGTTGTTTTCCAGCACATTAGCTGAACACAACATGGCATTATCTTAGTGGCTGATGGAGCCCTTTTTTGTTTTATTATAAATCATTTTAAGCTTAGCCTGGGGTTTCGATGTAGCCTAGTTTGTGAACAGAGCAAGAAACAGCTGACTGCTGCTGTCAGGTTAAAGCGCCTTTTGCAGAAATTGCTGTTTTACGTACATTCGTCACTCCAAGTGCCACTTAGTAGACAAGCATTGCATGTAAGAATGTTTTAAACTGGTGTACGTTATAAATAGACCTCATTTCAATTTTTAAGTGCATATCAGTTTAGTGCTAAAAGCCCAGATATTGCTTATGAGATATGCAAGCAGATAATAACTGAAGCGCTCATATATATTTAAAGTAAAGCCATCAGAAACCTGGCATATTTGAAGGAAGCATATAATAAAATAATACATAAGAAGATGTAACCTAGAAAAGAAGATCTTTAACTATAATAATGTTTAGAAGAACAATGATCAGAATAGTCCAGGCTATGGGACTTCTATGGATGTGAATGTTGGACAATGAAGAAACAAATTAGGATATGCTCTGATGTCTTTGGTATGGAATTCTAAGGATATCAAGGACAACAAACAAATAGCTTGTTCAACAAATGAAGCCCAGATTTCTAGACTACAGCTGTCTTATTTTGGACATATTATGAAAAGAATTACCAGAAAAGACAATTGTGTCTGGAAATGTTGATGGGAACCGAAGAAGAGGATGACCGAGCAGCAAGATGGCTGGGTACAGTCACAGAAAGTAGAAGGCAAGGCAAGTGAAAATACAAAAGACAAAATAGAACAGAAATTGTTTTACAGCAGCCTTTCTCAAACCTTTTAACATGAGGGAACCTTTGGAATAACCTTTAGGTCTTCAGGGAGCCCCTGCTATAATTACCATACAGCTCACAGTACATTAGTGTAATGACCAGTGGAAAGAATGTATTTTTGAGTAGACTCTACAAGCCGTTGAGGTCATGCTCCTGTTTTTACATCTGCATAGAACTTCTGGTGCCCATAATTCTGCTTCTTTGGATTTGTTTAATATTTAGGTATCACTCCATTTTATTTATGGTTTAGCACAGTCAAGTCAATGTCATCTTCTGGGGATCACACTTATAGTGTTTCCTAACCAGGGATCCTTGATTTCCTATAGTCCCTTGTGAAGTTGCTAGGGGTTCCTTGAGCGATTTGTGACTCCCAGGTCAGTTTACCTGAAACCAAGGGTGACATTCTTCTCACTGAACACCAGGCTAATCTGCTGTGGATACAGTAAATATAGAGGACCTGAAATGTCTGTTAAAAAGGTTGACAAAGGCTGTTCCAAAGCATTTGGGTTACCTTATTGCTTGATGATGACTGTCTAATAACCAGGCAGGTGACAGAGGAAACTACAAAGCTGAACCAGGAAAATAAGACAGTCACATACTCGGTTATGGTTTTCGTGGGGTTGCCCAGTATGGATAAAGTAAAATAATTATTTTGTACTTTACTGTGTATTTAGCCGTTTGGAGTTCAATTTATATATAGCGGTCATCACAAGCTTTGTGCATCTTACCTGACTGCGTCCAGCCTTTTGTTCTGTCGGATCAATTCTATGAATTCCTGGATCCTAAGGCTGAATTCCAGGCAGCTCTGATGGAAGAAGACAAAGTGAGAAACGACTTATAGAGATAAAACGGTGTAAGAAAACCTTCCTTCCAGGCTCGGTGTAATCTCCAGACACTTTTACTTATGGCTGGTGCTTCAATTTCCAACAATACACCAAGAAAGAGATGAAAATATTTTAGAAAGCAATAAAACAAAATAGCACAGCTGTAGGAAGGGATTACCAGAAATAAGAACTATCAACATTCATTATGGGCTCGGATTTCTCCGGCACAAAATAACAGAAATCAAGACCATCAGTCACAGATACAGGAGCTGAGCCGAGAAATATAGAAGATGATACGTTGTACTAAGGGAATGTGATGGTGGTTAGATGCAGCCTATGTTTGACATCATTCAGATTTTATTGACAGATCGATGTAGTTCAAGCTGTTTCTGCATAAACTTGTATGGGGAGAAGAGCCATTCTGATGAGAATGGCAGTCATTTCCAAAGCACCTTGATGGGCTTGCTTTAAATTACCTAAACAGAACCTGTCACTAGACTATTACTTTAATATAAATCTTCCCGTTATATGAGCATTTTATGTGCTCTACATATGTAATTTACCTGCAAAATCCAGCCTTGTTTAGATATTCAAAAGCCATGAGACTGTTGTGGGCACCACCAAGTTGTATGTGATGTCAGCAGCCCCAGCAGACTCTGAGCCATCACTCAAGTGACAATATATAGTATTACCTTATACCTTCACCTTGCTGCTACATAAAACTTTATGTAGGGAGGTTAACAGAGAGGCGGAAAAGCTGGGTCAGCTAAGACCTATTAGGCACTCCTTGAAAACGAGAGAGATATGGCATGCAAAACTGAAAATGTAAGTGTTAAGGGATTTGAAGCTTTTTTGCCATGTCAATTAGCTAGCAATAAAAAATAGTTTATGGAAAAAAAAACACTAAATGTATGCATTTCAAATGCTATACTTTAGCATTATTATTTAGATTGGTTACAGGCTCCTATCAGGTTAATAAAATTGATCTCTTAACTCCTTGCACTGCCTGTACCAGGCATCCACACTTTTACACACTTACCATTTTTATTTAACACATTTACAATATAAACTGGGCTTTTATTTTAAATATGTCTAAAAAATACAGCTTTCTGTGATGGGATGGCAACAATACTTCATTGCTTCTTATATCACAGAAGAGTTGTCACTGTTCACGGGATGGGAATTTTTTGCAAGTATACAAACCATTACACAATTAGAATTTGGTTTGTGAACAACATTTGAAAAACACCATGTTATAATTTTTGAATTTAATGTTATAATTTAACACAAAGTGCAGCCCATGTTTCCAGTGACTGTACATCTATACTGTATATTACCAGGTTTTGGTGGCAGTCAAGTCAATCAATAAGCCTTACCTTCATTTTCCTAAGTCTGGATTTGTTATCATGGCACCAGGCCAGGCATGTCATGGTTTCCTGTCTTTCCAGGGATTCCTCCACTTCCTTTGCAGTCAGGAACATTTCTATATTCACTAAATCCTGCAAAACAAAGAAATACATAATTAAACAATTTAATTGTGTTTGTTAAAAATGTATCAAGCTGCATCAACTCATCTGTTTATTTTTCTTTTTACCTTAGGGCTCTGCCTTAGTGTATGTATTAGACTGTACTACGAAAGCGAGGTGGCAGTACAGGCCTCGTTGATACCCCTGAGGGATCCTTGGGTTCAAAGTAAAACCAGTGCTCAACCCAGAAATTATTTTAAGCAGGATGAGAAGAAATTGTAGGTGGATGGCAGCCCCCGTTTTGTTACCCAGTTCATCAGTAACTACACAAAAACAGACGGGTGGTTACTGAAAAGTGCTGGGTGATGCGCCCAGCTAAAAGGGGCTGGGGAGAACAGTGTAAAAGGTCTATAAAAATATCTGAATGCCATGCTTTTAGGCTGTAATTCCATCAATGAAAATATGTTCTTTTAGTGAAGTTTTAGTGATTAATCAAAATCAGTAATGTCTCTCAAATTGGCATTTTATATATTAAGAAAATAAATAAACGTAACCCTTCTAGACCTAGATGCACTTTGGCTAGCTATTAAGCAGCCTTGCTATTTCATGCAAGATTTTCTTTAAACTAGAATTTAAAATGGAAGCCTAGAGCCTCCTGGGATACATACGTCACACATCCCAGGAGGCAAGGGCTGTTCCTTCTGCACATGCCCAGAAGGGGCTTTCCTTTAATCCGGAAGGCACATCACCCATTCTCGAGCCTGTGCAGTGCAAGATCAGGTGACGTAAGAAAAAGAACCTGGGTGAAGATGGAGGCGCCTGGTGTCCAGCTGGCATGGGACTAATTGGACTAGGATTGCAGAGGGACCAACAGCTTTCCACCTATAAAGGTAGTTGTCACCCTTACCCTAGGCATACCTATTAAGTACATGCAAGTCACAAGCTTAAAGAATGCTGCAGGGAGGTGATCTCTGCTATAAGTGGAAAGGAACCAGCAAGTACATAACTATGTCATTTCTGCGGGAGCGTCCTCAGTCCAGGAAGTAGATGGTGACCCTGAATGATATCAGTTCTTCTGAACATAATAGCAGTTGAAAGCATAGTCAGTGGTAGTGTTGTAAAATATATATAAAAGTCCATTCTATTTCCTAATTTAACATCTTATGAATAACACTAACAGGTGTAGTGCCTAATCGATGGCTTTGATATGCCGAGAATGATAAGGAGTGTTCTTTAGTTCTTCTACGGACTTCTACATGTGTGAAGATGAAACAAAGCTGTTTTCGCACAAGGGGTTGTTGGTAATTGCTTTGTAGTTATTTGATGTGGTCATTTCAAACATAAATATCACTTAGCAGAATTTCTTACATCTTCACATAACATTTCGAGTATCACTGTGACCATGAGTCATTGACCCCGGGGGTGGTATGCTAACATCAAAATGTGTGGTTTTCTGTTCTTCACGGCATTTATTATTACACAGTGAATGAAATCCAGTAAATTAATAAAAAGCAGCTGTTCAAGCGGATGAGCTGAAGAAGTCAGGGTAACTGCATGCAGGAAGTATCAACGCTCACCCCCTGGCTTGGCAAGAAAGTTGAATTCCAAAAATGCTAAAAGATGGATGGATGGATGGAGGAAATGGATTGCAGATGGTTTGCTGGGCCCTAAGCTACAGAATGACGACACACAATAAAGGACACAAAGAATAAGCTTCGGCCTCCCTATTCTAAAAACAAAAACGTTAGGAATGCAAACATACCCAAAACCAGTGTTCTCCCCAGCCTCTTTTAGCTGGGTGCACCACCCAGCACTTTTGGGTGGTTACTGAATATTAAGGTCACAAGAGGAGCCACCAGCTTCCTATAGCTTCTTCCCACCCAGCTTAAAAAAATTCTGGGGAACATTCAGGTAGTTCCTAGATTGAGCACATCCGACATAGACAACTCCGAGATATGAACGGGGCTTCCCCCGCTTGCTCGTGTGCAGGACGGGGGCTTGATGGGGCGGAGGAGGGTGGTTTGCATGACTTGCAGAAGATATCTTTTGCTAAACACAGCTGAGGTTGTGGGTGATCTTTAGGACTGAGCTCTTCTGCGACTTCTTGTAACTCTTTAATGACCAAGACAAACCCTGCAGTTGTTTCTTTGCATATCAAAGCACAGCTTGCTCCAGAAGTTAATGAATGTCTAGGCTCCATAAAACTTTTTTTTTTTTTTTTTTGCTTTTGTTGTGATTAAATCACAGTGAGGATTTTATAAGGTAATTGTAACATCTGTCCTAACTGCATTTATTAAAATAATGTACCTGTTCTGACTTACATACAAATTTAACTTAAGAACAAACCTACAGTCCCCATCTCATTTGTAACCCGGGGACTACCTGTACTGCAAAACTATTGTGTACTGTCAGGCCTACATCTAAATGGTTTGCTGGATCACCCAGCTTCACTGATGAACGTGTATCCTCCCCAGCTTTTAAGAGCTTTAATAAATCAATCCCTTTGTTCCAGATTCCATTTTAACCTCTATATCCCTATGACTTTAGCTGCCTGCAAAATGTTTAAAATTTTGCATTAACCAACAAATTCCACTTCCTGCATGTTCACAGCTTCCACTGATTCACCTTTATAGTGTCTTTAGAGTCTAATAAAATACCAGGCATGACCATTATGGAAAAACATGGCTGCCACCACAATACCACATTGCTGTCAACTAGTTAAAATAGTAAATTGGGGGATTTCTCAGTACCCATGGGGCAGTCCACAAATTGGACACCTCCGTTGTAGTGATGTCCCTATCGAGCAACACATGGCTAGCCTGCACTGCCTTCCCCAACAAAATGTCCGTCTCCCTGCTTAGCGGACCTTTTTTAGACAGTACCATTGTGTCCAGGGCAGCAAAATGTTGGCAGCTAACCGGCACACTGCAATTCTTAAAACTCCAGTGAGGGGAAGGATGCGGGGTGTCTTCAAGCAAGCGATGAACCTGATTTTTTTTGAATTGGCATCCACAGAGCTTATTTGGAGCTGCATAAATATGTCATGCTGTGACAGTTCATTCTTCGAGGGAAGGAGGAGAAAAAAACCTCTGTGGGGAGCCATACAATTCAGTGTACTGCAAACACAATAATCCAGTTCCGAGAATGTTTGTATTAACATAAAAATGAACTTGTTCCAGCACATTTAAAGTGGATGCATTTCCGAAGGCCCAGGACTAGTAAAATGCCACAATTGAAATATTTTGAATATGACAGTTATCTGAAACAGCTCTGGGGGTGAATAAAGACACAGAGCATAAAGCACCATTGTCGGCATTTAATGAAATAAAAAAAAAATTAATACGTAACAAAAGTTGGAACTGTCATCTCTGTGGAAATGCCCTCAGTCGGAGGAGATGGCTTGAAATGCTATGTAGTATATCCTGTTGTACGCTGCACTGGTAAATGGTTGTCATTTAATTACAGAGGGGTGATTAGAGCAAGCAAAATGAAGAAAAAAAAACATCAATCAATAACACTTTATAATGAATAAAGGACAACGTGAATGTTTTATGAAATCATTCGTGGCAAAATAGGATAATCCGAAACTCAAAGCAAAATCCAAAGTGGAAATACACAAATGTGAACAGTCTGATCTGGCAAAGGTTTTGTAAATCTGTTTCAAACACCTATGTCGTGCAGAGGCAGTGTTCTCCCTAGACCCTTTTAGCTGGGTGCACCACCCTGCTGTATTTGGGTAGTTAAGGAAATGTTTAGTTACAATACAGAGGCCGCTACCCGCTTACAGGTTCGTCCTACCCAACCTAAAAAAAATATTCTGGAGAAGCCTGAGAAGAGTCACCTGACTGTTAGCAGTTGGCTAACCGGATATTTAAAGGAACAGCAGCACACTGATAACACATCAAACTCAACAAATTCTGCAAAGAAAATCTACACTGACTCAAGTAAAAACCTAGGGCATGAAATGTGCCCATCACTGTTAACACCCAAAACAGTAAATCAATAGAAAAGCCAATAAAATGTGAAGAAATGCACCCAAACGTATTTAAAAGGGGAAAAAATGGGCTAAGCCTTTACTTTCCCCTCTCTTTTACAAGTTGAAGTATTTAGTACGTTGAGTTGGGTTCTTTTGTGCATTATTTTGGCCATCAGTAGATGCTGCAGTTTCCTCATATAAAATGTGTAACAAACACTGATAATGACCCTGATTTCTTAAAGCTTTTCAAGACTGGAGAAGATAGACTATCATAGAAGAACCTGGGTGATCCAGCAAACATGAAATTGATATGGTCCAGGATTAAAAGGATTTGCCAACTTATTAGCAAACGATTTGTTCCACATTTGCTAGAACACAGGTTCTCTCATGATAAGGGAGTCTTGAAGAAATGTAATAAATCAGGCCCAATGTCTCTGATAGCAGGTTTCTTATACACTTAGACAAGGACACAGCATCATCTAGTGGTCTGACCTGAGTATAAGTCATATTTTTTTTCTAATGGCATTATTAGGTCAAAGCAATCTCAGCTTAAAGTTTTTTTTTTTTTTTTAAATATCTGCATTTAATTCCCCCTTGCATTGACAGTATATAATCTTCAAATAAAAAATCCACCGGGTACCCCACCTAAAGGGAATATCACATTACTGGCCTAAGGACTTTAGAAAAAGGTTATTATATTTAACAAAGCAGCAAAACATACCCTGGGATGGGGAAAGGGGAGGGGGTTCTCCATGTAGGGAGCAGGGTGATCAGTTAGTGGGGATTAAGCCCAACGTTAAGGACGATAATAGGTTACCACTCCTTCAAAATGTTTTTTTGTTTAGATCTGAGCTTTCCTATGACGAGTCATTTTCTGTATTTCCAGTGAGCATTTCAGAGACATCAAGAGAGAACAGGAGACATTTCCATATACACCCGCAGTCCTTAATTTCAGTGACTCTTCCCTCAGCTTATCATCCACATCACGTATGTTATTTTGAAATCCTTCAGTGATTTTCCATTTCAGGAAGAAAATTAATGGAAAGCATTATTTGTGTGGCTCTTTGATGATAGCTGTCATAATGACTATTTTTTTCTTTTGTTCACTGCAGTTCAGTAAGTTCGGCCTGTTCAGCCTGTTCAGCCTAGACAAGTAATAGCTATGAGTAGTTCTCATCACCGACCACCAGATTTGTGCATTCAAATGTCACAAAGCTACATTTAAGCTTATTTTACTTATAATATAGTTAAGGGGAACTTCTCCATTCTACAAGCATGTGGTAGATATATTATTTTCAAGACTAGATGTTTTATGTGAACTCAAACTGCCCCTATTGGGTGCTGTCTTTAGGATGGGAGAGTAGTGATTGACAGCCTAGGTTTAACTATGTAGCTCCCGCTGTTTGCGCTCCTGCTGTCAACACTGTCTGCTTCAGAGCTGTATAAGGAGGGCCGCTGGCACTACAGCTGCCAAATCTTCTACGCTCTGTCATTTGTGCCCCCCAACTCACCGTCCACTGACTGGCACTGGTCTGTGGCCTGGGGGTTTGGGACCACTGCACTAGAACACTTTTTAGTCCTACTACCACTCTTCCAATACATTTTATTATTGCACTTGTCAAAATAGCCCTTCCCTGTAACCCCAACCATGACCCAAAAACCCAAACACTAATACCCCTTCCCCCCCATGCAACCTGAAAAAAAAGTTCCAGTAACCCCAACTCTAACTAGTACTATAGACTGCTCCCTTTCCTCTTTTTAAAAACAAAAAAACAACCTAGACAGCAACAGAAACTTGACACAGTCTTTAAGCACTGCAAACTGTATGAATAGACTCCTAAAGTCAACTTTAGTGGACCTCCCACTATCTGGATTCTTATTGTCATGTGTCTTTGGTATCAATGTACAACCTAATGGTCCAGTGCAGTCTCAAACTTTGGAACGTGGGGGGACCCTTGAAAGAAAACTTTGAGGTCTTCAGAGAACCTGTACTATAATTAGTAGGGGTGGTCAGAATGCCTCTTACACTGCCGGCCAGTGAGAAGGATGTCACCTTTACAGATAGCCAAAACGATAGTCCTGAGAGACTCAAGAAACCCCTATTAGGAACCCGGTTTGAGAATCACTGAATCACACATGGCATGAAGGTCAGGTTTAGGGAACCCACTGCCCCTTCCCACAGACTCCGCTTCAGTGCCATTCAAAAGTTGGAAACTCCAGCAACTCATGGCTGCCAACTGCACCAGGGCAAATATCAAACACGGCATTTGTATTTGTGATTGGAGTACACCTTTAAATACATAGTGCAGAGGGTAAAAGAGCAACATGGGGGAAAGAATTAGCTGTTATTTAATAGCATTTGATTTTACAGGCAATATTTACTTTGATTTCTGCTAATTGCAGTGTTATCTAACAGTGTTTGAGCTGCCCTCCGGGGCCTTTGAGAAATGTTCTCTTTTACTTCTCAGAACAGAATGCTTCCAGCAAGACTAAATAATACACACACAGAGGAATTATGCAGCGCAGCCCCGGATCTGTAATGAGGGGATGCATGAAAGGGAATAAATGACAGATTTCTGCAGAGATAAAACCATTTACACACAGACACAAAGCACACAGACAAGAGTATCAATTAGCTGGTTAGCACTTTGTTCGTTTTAGTTGAGCAATGTGAAATAATGGCACAATCTCATCTGCATATGCTTTTTTCATATTCCCATTAAAAAAAAAAAATTTGTTTTTCATTTTAAGACATGATCAAAGATAAAAGTAAGAAAAATAAAATAAAAAACAACAAGAGACTTTTCATTACATTTCGTAAGAACTGCACAGGGAATGCGTTCAGTGCAGAAGCTGAGCACCTGAAGGCTATGCCGAAACTACAGGGGCTGCAGCTGCTATGGGGCCCATGGGATCACAAGGCCCCACTACAGATCCACCTTTATTTGTCAACTATATTTTTGTCTACAATAAACAACATTTATCTATGCTTTATGGTAGAGTGGTTAATTGAAAAAGAATTATATAATTCATATAACAGTAGAATAAGCAAGCACTATACACACAGGGATAAGGGGAATCTGGTGGATTAGCTTTAACTTCATAACCCTCTAAAAGTGTATCAGGCAAGGCTTTAA
>NC_092860.1:142103543-142135478 GCF_032062135.1 Pyxicephalus adspersus
AACATGTATCACGTACGTCTCTATAAATTGCCATTGGTCATGTTTCCTGCACGGACATGCAACACAAAAATAAAAAATCTGCTGCTTTCAAACATTGACGCAACAGGAGCAGACTAAAAATTCATTTACATAGCAAGATATTTGCCTGCATGCAGTGTATCCATCGGACCGCAGGGGGATGGAGCAGGGCTGTGAATAATATAAATAATTTCTTTCTGTGGTGCGCATAATTAAACTCTGGGCAAAACACAAAATTCAGTAATTAATATGGATAGTGAGAACCAATTTATCTGTGTCTGGTTTTACAAGCATTGTTTGGAATAAAAAATAAATAAAAATAAAGTATATGCCTGTCCATAACTTTTTTTTATTCAAATAGCATGTGAAAGAGTTAAAAACCCTGTTAAAGTGGACCTAAACTCAACATTTTTATTTTACATAAAAGGGTAGACAACCCTTATATTTAAAGTAAAAATTGTATTTATATTTTATTTTTAAGTGCAACACCCTTGCAAAAAAAAAAAAGCTGCAGGACTGCCCCCCCGCAGGGATGAAAACTTAATGGGAGCACAGGGCATCATTTTTTCCATTAGTGGAAAGAGATACCAAACTCACACATGCGGAGATTGGCTCCGTTTTTTCCACTTGTAGTGGGCCACATCAGGAAGACGTAGGAAGAAGACCGGAAGAGGGAAAATGGCGGTGCCCAGCGCTTTCTCTGTGCCAGGACGAAGAGGAATTCTAGGATGGCGTGGGACCGGATTTTTTTATTTTCAGTTTAGTTCCGCTTTAAGTTTTTATTTGCTGTCTGTGTCTCTGTATGGGAACATTCACCTTCTCCATTGGTCTTGGTGACACAGGAAGGGTCACAGGAAGAGATGGTGTGGAGAAATTCTCAAGAGGTAAACCTGTTCTGGCAACAATATCCACTTCCCTTAATGCAATGTGTTACGCCAATACCTTTTACTGGAAAAGTTTTGGTCCAAAAACTTTCGACTTGCAGGAATAAATTAAGGAGATTCGGTGACTAGGAGCATTTGTAACTAAAAAACTTCCATGGATGGCTATACGTAGGGTTTGGTGTTACCCACCAACATCTTACAACTCTTGTAGACTATTCATCATGAGCTTTATGAATAAATCATGTTATCTATGGAGGAAAACATTTCACTGAATCATGGAGAAGGATCTGGGTGTCCAGGAAGACCACAAACTTAAAACAGAGTGCAAAGGCAACCTACAGCTTGTAGAACGGACAAAATACTTAAAAAATAAAAAATAGTAATACCGTGTTTCGCCGATTTTAGGACATCCCCATTAAGTAAGCCACCCCCGATTTTTAAAAAAATAATTAAAATAAGACACTCACCCGTTTATAAGACAGCTCCAGGATATCTGATCCCGCGTGTGTGTCCTTTATGCTGGCTGCAGCGTGTGTGTCTTTGATGCTGGCTGCAGGGCGTGTCTATTCCTAAGCCAAACTGAAAGTAAAAAGCCTGCACACGTGCCCCAGCGATTCTGAACAAGGAAGCAAGCTGCTGATCCCTGCCCTAACGGAGATCCCTGCACTTAATTACGGGTAAGTGATCAGAAGGGGACAATGGAGTCAATGGAATAGAGTAATCAGAAGGGGACAATCATTTCATAGTGATCAGAAGGGGGCAATCATTTCATAGTGATCAGAAGGGGACAATCATTGCATAGAGTGATCAGAAGGGGACAATCATTGCATAGAGTGATCAGAAGGGGACAATCAATGGCATAGAGTGATCAGAAGGGGAATATGAACGGCACATGAGTGATCAGAAGGGGACAATCAATGGAACATGAGTGATCATGAGTGACTTTCAACAATAAATGTGTACTGTAGTCTTCTTCATGGAAAAATAAGACATCCCCTGAAAATAAGACCCAGGGCATATTTTGGCATTTCAAAAAATATAAGAGAGTGCCTTATATTCGGGGAAACAGGGTAATATTGAATGATAATAAAAAGGGTATAGATTGAAAAGAGAAAAAATATTCTCTTTGTACAAAGCATTAGTAACACCTCATCTTAAATATGTGATTCAGTTTTGGGTTCACTTATACGGGTGTCATAGATTGGAGAGCAGAGGAAAGCAAGTAAACCACGTATATCAATGGGTATATCCATGTGTTAGTAGAGGTGGATACATTCACCAGATAAAACCAAACCTCCAGAATTTAACCAAGGTAATATTATATCTACCCCCTAATAGACACTTAGCCTATACAGGTTCTTACAAAGTTTTTTTGAAAAGATGTAAACGCAGCCAATTTTCTCATGACGCGTTTCGGGGCAAAAGTCTGCTTCCTCAGAAGAGCCAGATATTTGGTATCTATACAAAAATAGATAAAGTTTGAATGCCTTAGGCCAACATATACCATGCTAGTATCAATATCCTACTCTATCATCTGCACTTACAAATCTAATTAGTTAACATCTCTATATAACATTTGTAAAAGCATTGTCAATGTATGGAAAATTCAGAGTTGTCCTGGATTCCAAGGTGACCCATTGTAATGAATATCATGCCGAAACGATTGGTCCTTGTAGATTTGTAGTTTAGTTGAAGACAGATTGGAAAGCTGATAGGATTTGGCTTTCAGTTAATTTGTGTAGCAGTATTGCCAAAGACGTATTTCCAACAAGATTCTATTTTTTGTACTTCCAAAAAAAATGTCCCTAGCACTGAATAATAAAAACAAATGCACCCATTCCATTTTAGGACTGTTAGACTACAAAACATAATTACAGGTAGTCCCTTAGTTAAGAACATCCGACATTCAGACAGACTCCTCCTAAATATGAACAGGGCTTCCCTGCTCATTAGTGTGCAGGACAGAGGCTTAATGGCGGGGAGGGGGGCGGTTTGTATGACTTGAAGATGTCTTTCGCTGTTCTGCAACCTTTTGTAAATCTTTAACGACCAAGACAAACTCCGCAGTTGTTTGTTTTTGCATATCAAAGCACAGCTTGCTCCAGAAGTTAATAAATATCTAGGCTCTATAAAGTGTTTTTTGCTTTGTTTGAGATTAACTCACATGGAGGATTTTATACAGTAACTGACACCAAGCTGCCTAATAATATGTTGAGACAAACATCTGTCCTAAATACATTCATTAACCACCTGGGTGTTTCACTGATGTCTAGATTTCTGTACCAAAAGCGGTACACTGTTTTTCATGAAATTTTTTTTTTTAAATTGTAGACCTGTAACTTACAGAAATATGTCCGAACAAGGGTCTAGTAGATATCATGAATATAAAAAATGTTTAAAAAACACAATCATGTAAAAAAAAAAAAAAAAGAATTTACTTTTAATAAAATTAAATAAAAAAAACACAAAAATCAGCTTAAACAAGAATACATAAATAAATCAAAAATACTGAAAATGCAATAATATGGTATACTGTATAGTAATATATTTTTCTAAAACACCTCCCTAGTGTGGTAAATTTAAAAACAGAGTCCAACGTCACATACCTATAGACAAAACCACATAAATATATTTTGTATTATTTTGTATTGGATTGGATACAGGACTTTGTATTGAATCCAATACAAAATATTTGAATTTCCCGCTACGACCCCCATCGACATCATCAGGAATCGCCGAGGGACGCGTACGCGAACGCCGGGTGTTCTAATTCTTTCCGTACTTCCATGCAAAAAGTGTTACAAATTTTGCATGGACATTTATTTTAGATTGTAGTCTATAATTCACTGAATTACTCAATAATTACTTATAATTCACAGAATTACCGCATAACTCACCGAAATATGTCCAAAATTTTATAAATTTAATAATTTTTTTTTATAAAACAAAAAAAAAAAATCTTTAAAAAAAAATAGGGTATAATGTAATGTAATTGTACAGTAGCTTATATGATATATATATAATACAATTATATATATATATTATATAAAGATTTCTTTGTATTGGACTCAATACAGCTTTTTTGTATTGAGCTCAATACAAAGTTATTTGAATTTCCCGCCCCGCCTGCCGCACCGATGTCACCGGGAAACCCCGGAGATCGTCACTGCACTCGCCGGGAGAAGAAGGAAGAGAGAGGACGTGTCCGGAGGAGCTGCGGGGACCGGGTAAGTATTTTCTTACAGTTGTACAATACAATGTATGACAATCGAATTGCAATACAACGTTTGTTTATATTTTTAACCACCTGGGAAAAGTTCGGGTTTAACACTTTTTGCAAGTGTTTTTACCCCGAACTATGTCGGGTTTAACGCCCAGGTGGTTAAAATAATGTACCTGTTCCGACTTACATACACAGCCAACTTAAGAACAAACCTACAGTCCCTATCTTGAATGTAACCCGGGGACTACCTGAATACATTTTAGGGCTTAGTTATCCTTTTATGTTGTTACTATACTTGTACTGTTCATTTATACATTATGAGGTATATGACCAATTAACTTCAAAGCAACTATCATCACATTTTCAACATTATGTAAAAGGCTGGCTATCACTTTCACATAATTAAACATTTTTTTTTCTTTTACTTTTTTTTTCCAACTTTAAACAACTCCTCTAAAGACTAATTGGAAACACACAGCCTCCTGGAATATTTATGTCATATAGCCCAGAAGGCGGAGGGCTGCTCCTTCTGTGAACCGCATCAGGGACTTTCCTCAAATGTAAAATAAGCCGTCGGTCCCACACATGCGCAATGCGATTGGTGTATTTTTTTCAGTTAACATTTGCAGGAAAACACGCCACCCAATCTCATGCTGTGCAGAGCGAGATCAGGAGTTGTCACGAAGGACCCGGAAGAAAGAAGATGGCTATGTTGGATGAAGAGCGAGCCCTGGAAAGAAGAGGAAAGCCATGACCGTGCAGGATTCACTGAAGGTGGTATGTATATCGATCGATGGCTTTTAACAGGAAAAAAGTAGGTGAATTTTTTTTTTTAATAAAAGTTCTCCTTTAAGGCTGTTTTTCTTCAAATTATGAGACATGTATTAACTAATTACCCTTACTGAAATAATCACAATTTTAATCTAAAACTTTAACACAATTTTAGTTTCCCATTATTAGCACTTTTCCATTGAAGTAATCTTATAACCTTTTTATGCCTATAGGTAAGGTTTTGTTTATTCCAACCACATAGGCAGGCACATTCACATATATATAACGCAGCCGCTCCCCACATATAATTATCACACCAAGAGGAAGCTACAATGGCACAACAAAATGTGATTATCTTATGTAATGTAGCAGAACACAAACATCCGAGATAAATTAACACACGCGCTACAAGCCTACAGCTTGATCTGTGTGTACACTCGATAAAAAAAAAAAAAAAAATGCATTTGATTCCAGTGTTGCAATCCAAGGTCATAATGGTATCAAAATAAGATCATTACTCAGTCTAACAAGCTCAGTCTGATGAGCCGTCTTTATAGCCCATTCTATCAAAATCATTTGTTATGGCCGTTTCTATTTCTCTAACTCGGCGCTGTTTATCACATCATTAGAGAGCGGGAAACCATTAGCAAATTAGCTCAATCGTCATATTTGATTAGTGCAGGTTTTGCTGTCAGCACCTGCTGATATACAAGCTCTTGTCTCATTATTTTCTCCGAGAGATCAGATAACTTCACACAGGGAATGGGCGAGTTGTTAGGAAGTCGGTATTCTAGGGATCACACCAGATTTATTCATACTTGGGAGATACATATCAATTCCCTTCTTATCTGGGAGAAGAAGACATATCAATTCCCTTCTTATCTGGAACCTGGGGACTACCTGTATGCATATATATATATATATATATATATATATATATATATATATATATATATATATATATATAGTGTTTTTTATAGTTGACATTGCTGGCAGTTTAGTTATAAAGCTACTCTGGTCAATTTCCTTATATTTCAGTGACCCTAAATTTCCTTATATTTTAAAAAACACTAAACCAATATATTAAAACGCTGTTTTTTATTAAAACGCTGTCAAAACGTTGTAATTTTATAATTTATACCCAAAAAAAACAGTTGTAATATATTTTTATCAGTTGGGAAGCTGAAGATCAGTATTTCTCAACAAGGGTTCCTCCTGGGGATCCTTGGGCAATGGGCTATTTGCCCCTCTCAGTTTAAGTGACACCAATGATCTATTTGGCTATTTATAAGGGTGATATTCTTCGTACTGTTCAGCAATGCAAGAGGCATTATTCCCATTGATCACCATACTAATATACTGTGAGCTGTGGCTATAAAAATCATAGTGGCCGTACCTGGAAGTTATTTCAAGGCTCCTCTCCCCCTATGTTAAAAAGTTTGAGAAAGCCTGGCTTAGATTTAGAAAAAAAAACATATGTTATACTGCATTTCAATATTTGGAATGCTTTTCTATCCACCAGGTGGCACTATCAACGCTTTTCACTTGATTTGCGTACAATCTTTAGCTGCTTTGTTGTAAAGTAACCAGTTGATAAAGGTGAACCTCTAAAGCTGAAATTCACATACAGAACAGGTACTCATCTTTGAAAGTCAAAAATTTCAAGAAGGCAAAAAGGCAGCTTTTGTTGTGCCTTCTTAGTGGATAACTTCAGTGCTTTGGGAATGCTATAGCGCTCAGAGCAAAGTGGCAGTCTTACCTGATGGCCCAGAGTGAATATTTCTTTTTATATTATGAAATTTTGTTTTTGTTTTTTTAACAAAGTTCACATGGTGGTAAAGACTGAAGGGTAAACCTGCAGTCCTGCTGGACATTTACATCCCTGCTCCTACTGTGCTTGCCCAATTCCCGCAATGTGTCAAAGGGCTGTCCTCAAATGTAAAAAAAAAAACAAACAAGCACTTAATCTCATGCATGTGCAATGAGATCAACATTTTTTTTCACATTTAAAGAAAGACACATGACCATCTTGAAGAACCCAGGAGAAAGAAGACGGCAGTGTTGGACAGTGAGCCCCCCGAAAAAAAGAGGGAAGCCAAGGCAGCACAGAATTTGTACATGGATCAAGAGCTTTGAAAACATCCATTAGCCTTTTTGCTTCTGTTTTCTGGCCCTAAGTACTAAATGGGCAGTCCCTGGCAATGCAATATAACCTGACTACCTCACAGAGCCAGTGTTTTAGGACCAAAAGTGCAGGGGTTCATGGAGTGCTATAAAGGAAGTATTTCAACACATACCATTTTGGCATTGGCAATTGCATTTTTCTAAGCAATGTGTGTTGTCTTCATCTGCAAACATAAAACATTTTTGGTGGGTTACTCTATTCAGACCATCTTACCTCGATACCACTCTGTCTGGCCAGTTTGACGGCTGTGTTATAGTAGCCGCAGCGCAGTAAATGTTCCACCATCATACGGTCCATGCGTTTCTTCTTCCACATGTTAACAGCAGCTGCTTGGTCACTGCTATGTTCCTTCAGGTGTTCAATCCGCCTCTTACTCAACTTGGCGCTCTCATCCTCTGCCTGGATGGACTCCACTGCCTGAAAGAGAAGAAATCAGCATGAAAGAGGATCCTTTATTTTAGGCCGCCCCCGCCTATTAGTGGAGGAACTCTAGCCATCGGTCCAATTGGAATCAAGCCGCTGTGCAGGGACAATTGGAGTATAGCGGGAAGAGTAAGATGTTTGAAAAGTAATGACAACATTTCTAATACATTGCGAACACTTAATATTAATATAGTGACGCTCCCGAACCAAATGGAGAATCTTTAATAATTGGCTTAAAGCAACACAAATGTGCAAAGCAAATGTGGTACCTAAATCTAAATTAGGATCAAAGTCTTCATCAAAACCTAATAGATCTGTAAGGCTCCGGTAAGAAAAAACGTTTCAGGGAACGGAAAATAACTATTTTTAATAGCACGTGACAGAAAATAAGATCATAAGCGATAGTCAGCATAGATTTATGAAAGGGCAGATTTAAACAAATCTTCCTTTTATGAAGTAAACAGAAACTTAAGACAGCAAGTTGGCCATGTATTTGATATATTTGCACCTTTACCACATTTGATATGGTACCACCCAGACTGGCCGTGATTAAAATAAGGTCTGGATTGAAAGCTTCATTTAAAAATGTATAAAAAACTGGCTCAAAAGATCCCTTTACTTTTCTCCCCCCATTTACAGCAGGCTACGTCAACCGATCTTGCGCCTGCACAGAGCCAAATCGGGTGCGGTAGCCAGAAAAAGAAAGAAGACAGATGACGGTGGTGGCTACCATCTTTGCTCCAGGATGAAGGCATATTCAAGGACAGCACGCAACGCAATCCTGGAAAGCTCGTGAGTTTTTTTCTTTTAGTTTCGCTTTAGAAGATGCTCACTCAGAATGGCCCAAGGTTCTGAGTACCTTCAGTGACACAAAGCCAAGCAGTAGACTACAATCCCAGAAAGTTGTCTGATGTAGGCATAATGGTTGATAAGACCCTTATAGCAACATGGAAATGTTGTGGGGGAACCTTAAAGCGGACCTAAACTAAACATTTTTTTTTTTTTTGGGGGGGGGGTTTAAAACCCTGTTAAAAAAACAAAAAAACAAGTAAACTCCCTCCCCTTCTGTCTTTATTGCCACAGTGATAGAGACAGAATGGGAGCGTAGAGCCTTCCAGCATTCTTCATGGATCCCAGGAGGCTTCTGGCTGCTCCAGATCGAGCATGCGCATGTAGGGGGGGAGAATTCTGATCTCTCGCATGCACAGTGAGATCTGCACCCTCCCCCCCATCCACATCACTGGATCTCGCACTTATGCAGTGCAAGATCAGGTGAGGTAGGCAGAAAGCAGAAGATGGAGGTGCCCAGCGCTTCCTTTCGCTTCGAGACGAAGGTGGATACCAGGACGATGCAGGACCCGTTTCAGGAAACTAACGGATATGCAAAGCTAATAGTGAGTGTGTTTTTTTTTTTTGTTTTTAGTTTACTTCCTCTTTAAGAGAGCTGTGCATAAATAAATGCCAGCAAAACTCAATGAACTGAAGCAATGCTGTAAAGAAAGAGTGGGCCAACATTCCTTCACAATGATGTAAAAGACTGATATAATAGTATAGAAAAGATTTTTTCCATGGTATTGCTGTTAAAATAGTTCCACAAACTATTGAGGGGTTTTTCTCACATGGTTTCACAATTGTGGCTTTTGTGACATTACAGAAATACCAGCATAGTGGAATGTGTTGTCAAATTTAAAAAAAAAAATTTGGACCTGCAAAAGATCAGATGATTTTTTTTTTTTTTTTTTATACCCCGATACATAAAACAGAATAGAAAGAAAGTTCACACATATATACATATATATATATACACACACACACACACACACACACACATACATACATATACACACACACACACACATATACATACATATACACACATACACACACACTACCATTTACTCATCTTTTTACATATTTAATCACAAGGCGGTGAGCACAATTCATCATTTTAAATGTGTGACCAGAAAACTGATTGAAAACTCTATTAAAAAACACGTCTGAGCTTGACTTCCATTTCACAAATCTTTCTGGAAAGATTAGAAATTTGTTAATAAAAATGATAGGGTCATCTGGATTATATTTACAACGAGAAGCATTAATAAGGAGCAGAAAAAGAAAAAGAAAAACGATTCCTGTAGAGCGTTCAATAAAATGCACAGGCTGAGAAGCTGTGAAGGAACGCCGCAGAGAGAGTGTGGAGGCTTCTCCATAGCAGTCCAATTCATCAATGTCTGCAGGTCGCTGGATTGAAAAGCAAACATGCTCCAACCAGCATCTATGTAAATCACAGTGATTGGTTTGATTTCTCTTTCATTCACTGAGCTCGCATGGCAGTCACACATTGTTAACTGGATGTTAGCCCGCTTCACATTCTGCTCGCGTAAAGGAGTGCCGCCAAGGGACGGCAGCGTGGGGGGAAAAAATGAAGTGTAAATGGAAGACAAGGCTGTAACCACAGTGGGGGGTTTGTGGAGATCAGGTACATGGCTGGGTACATTATAGGCATGGGCACTGCTTTATATTATTGAAAGTCCCTTTAAATAGCAGTTTAATTGTGTATAATTGGGTATAAAGAATGAAGAAATGAAAGAAGAGGACCGGCTGGGTAGGAATGAGATAAATAATGTTGGACATGCTCCAGCCACCAAAGGGTGAGGTTGCATGACGCTTCAGTCCCAAGTCTTCTCTCTAATTCAGAACAGGAGTCTTTCTCCAGTCTAAATCATTGCCTTCATGGTGTGAACTTTTTTTTGTCCAGCAGCTGGGTCCTATAAAATTTTACAAATAGGATGCATTAACCTAATTAAGGTGGAAAGGGGCCTGGATGATTGATTGTTTCACAAAGAAAGAGAAAAAAAGCAGGATGGATTGAAGGGGTTGGAAGGCAAATGTTAATATTTGTCAAATAGTAAATGTCTGGGTAGAGATGCCCATTAGGGGAGCAGAATTTAGAGCGGTCATCCTAATTCTTCTTTATTACCTTACAGGCAGCCAGTATAAACAAATTGCTGTCCCTCATATTTGTTCCAGTGACCTACTAGGTACAAGGCTAAGGATAAAGGCCTTTCCAAGCCTGAAATATGCTGGCTCACAATTTTCTATCATCACAGGTTCTCTCCAAAGGTATGACCCCTAACTTTCCATTTTCAGACCTGATTATTTGTCTCTCTCCAACTGACTATTTTGAATATGTTTTGCAAGAATAAATGTAAGCTACAACTAGATGTAAACCCTAACTGGATGGCAGTTTTTCTTTCAGGCAATTGGCATAAAAATAAAATAGTTTCATCCTTGTGCTGCTAATGTTTGTACCTTCTTTGCAGCCACTCCCAGACTACATGAACTACACCGAAGGCTGCATACCATCACCAGAACAAAAAGGTACCAAGGGTCTATACACACACTCTAGATTTCTGTTACCTGAAGGGATTTGTTTGCAATCAAAAATCTAGAGTGCAAACAAGTGTCCCAAAACATAGTTGGAAAGGTCATTTGGATAACAACTATCCGCTAACAAACGCCATTTTTAAACTATTGTATATCATAAGTTAGGGTATAATGTATGCTCCCCACCCTCTTTCCTTTTCATAAAACAGGTATCTCTATCATCAGCTTATCATTTCTAAGCTACCAACTAAAAACACATAGGAACAATCATTTGTAAAGGTAATCCATATCTCCCCTCTTACAATTATTTGTAAAGGTAAACGTAAGTGTGCTTAGTATAAGCCTCCTAACACAAATGTAGACACCTTGTAGTCTCTACAAATACCTGTATATAAGGCTTCCAAACCATGGGGACATCAAAAGCCCAGGGCACTTAAGCAGAACTATATCTATAAACTGAAAAATTGAGACCTTTATTGCAAAGGAGATGGGCAATGTCCCGTCTGTAAAAAAAAAAAAAAAAAAAAAAAAAATACCCTTACTTGCCAGATTGCAAATTAATAGGCAAGTGCAGCCTATCATCATTCTAACACAAGGGCCAACATCTTTACCGATTCTTGTTCCTGGAGTTTGGTCTTTGGCCATCTTGATTGGCCTGGAAGATGTAAATGCAGCACCAGGATACAGAAGACATCATTCCCGGCAGTTTTTTTTCAAAGAGGACTGTGAACAGGCAGGTAAGTAGGCTGGGATATCACCTGTCCTTTTCTGCAATAAAGACTTGCCTCCTAGCCGAATTTAAAAGCGAACTATAGTTCCTCTTTAATGTTAATAGTGATTTCAGATCTAGAATTACATGTGTGCCGCACACACAATTGCCTTCTAAACAACTTTATTTAACCCGGTAGGTGATGCAAGGCTTTGCTGAGCAAAAATAAAGGTTGGGAGAAAAGAACATGGGATATGGAACACCTTCAAAGTGAAAGCTACTCTGAGTACCGTGCATTTCTAAAGATACACACAGAAACCTCTAACAACTCAAAACTTATAAAAGTGCTTTAACATATTTTTGTTATTAATATTAAACTGGATTTATTTAGTGCCAACATGTGACGCAGCGCTGAACATTAAATAGGCTTGGCAAAATACTGACAGATACAGTAACACAGGAGGAGGAGGAGAGGACCCTGCCCCAAAGAGCTTACAATCTAGGAGGTGGGGGTTCTATCATACAATAGGAGGGGAGATATGGACTGGTGGGAAGTAGTGAGGGTTAAAAAGACAGAAAAAGATGGGTAGGCAAGTATACAAAGGGCTCTTTTAAATGAGCAGAAAGTAGGAGCAAACCGAATGGGACGAGGAAGACCATTCCAGAGAGTCGGGTCAGCTCTAGAAAAGTCTTGGGGCCGCGCGTGTGATGTGGTTATGAGTGAGGAAGTCATTTGTAGGTCATTGGAGGAGTAAAGAGAGCGGCTAGGGGAGTATTTTTCTATCGGGGCTCTGTGATCAAGGTGATCAGTGTGGTCAAGGTAAGTGGGACAAGAACAGTGGAAGGTAAAGCACAGAAGCTTGAATTTGATTCTCAGGTGAAATGGAAGCCAATGAAGAGATCTACAAAGAGATGCAGCAGAAGAGGAGCGGTGGGAAAGATGAATGAGTCTGGCTGCAACATTCATAATAGATTGTAGAGGAGAGAGTCAGGTTAGAGGAATACCAGAGAGGAGGAGGTTACAGTAGTCCAGACAAGAGGTGATAAGAGCGTATACAAGGAGTTTGGTGGTCTCTGAGGACAAGTAGGGGCAGATTTTGGAGATGTTGCGTAGGTGAAAGTGACAGGACCTGAAAATGTTCTGAATATGGGGGGGGTAAAGGAGAGGGCAGAATCGAAGGGGATGCCAAGATAAAGTGCCTGAGGGGAGGGACGAATTAGTTAGAAATATGTCAGGGGGAAATTTGAAATTTGAGGGGTGGGGGTGGGGGAGATGATGATTTCTGTTTTATAAATACATTGATCATTAAATGATTTTATTAAATCGAATTTATTGGATTCAGTGCTTTTAATATTATTATTATATAGTATTTATATAGCGCCATCATACGTGCTTTACGGCCACCTTTAGTCTGCAATACTCTAAATAATGGGGACTGATGCAAATTTAATGGGAATCATACCACAATCAGCTATTTTAGTATATTTGTGCATTTTCTGTGTCTGTATAAAAATATCTCTGAAGGATTAGTAGAATATTATATGGCTGGAGAAAATGATAAATGTGAAAATAATACTTCTAAAATAAATATATTTTATTTTGTGCTTTTCCAAATATTGTTAGCAAATATAAAACTGACACAGTTACAGTAGCATATTAATCTCATCTAGGCTGGGGAAATTCCTCAAATCGCCAAATGTCATGTGTATAAAACAAAAATGGTTGTTTAATCCATCCAAAAATACAATGTTATTATCTTAGAAAAAGTTTCTACTAACTTCATTGTAATAGAAACCTTATGAATTTATCATGGGTTGTCTGTGCTGAGATTTATTCATTAAATTTTTGTACACCACTGTGTAATATGTTGGCACTATATAAATACTGTTTATTATTAATATTATTAACAATAATAATAATATTAATAATATTAAATACATCATGCTGGTAACAGAAACACAATGTCATCCAATATCCCAAAAATGTTTTTATACTGGCAATATTATAGAATTTTATAAGATTAGAATACATTCATTCTAATCTGAATGACAATGTGGTCAATGTATGTCCAAAGGCTGCTATTCAAGAACAGTGCAGGAGGAACATTCATAGCGACATATACAGCCTGGACATATCTATAATTGCAGCTTTGTGTTACTGCCCTCAGAATTTAAAGTTCCCTGTGCTGTTTAAATAGCTTTTCTGCAATTGTTTACATTATACAACACATGGTAGCGTATGTTGCATGTATCATTGTGATGCAGTGCCATTCATTCTGAATGACTGCCTAATTTCCTTATTCACCGTACTTATGTTGTAGTGCAGTGAAAATGCATTGCCGTGCACTGGCTTATACTCCCAAAATTTTCATGCAGTTATAATGTATACAAATTATTAGAAATGTGTAATAATAATAATATTATTAATAATAAAATGGGCAACTAGTGGTCTTTCATTGTAAACAAAAATGCTATGGGTTCACTCTCACCCCAGGAACGTCAGACAGAAGAGGAAAGCACTGGCTACATGAAGGAAAAATAAGTAATTCCTCCTATTCATTACCCTCAGGACAGTTAAATTACAGCAGAGAGGGCTACCCACCGAATGTTGTCTTGGTCCGTATAGCCAGTTAGATTGAAAAAAGAAAAGACATAAGTCCAAGTTCAACCACTAGGGATACAAACATATCCCAGATAAAACCCCTATAGACATAGTTGATCCAGAGGAAGGCAAAAAAGGGGAAAAATTTCCTTTCTGATCCCATGAGGCAATCAGATGTTCCCGGGATCAACAGTCTACTTTACAACTTTATTACCCAGGTTACGAAGTACACATTTCACAGTATTTGTATCATTTCATTACCTTTCTTTTAAGAACACTCAGTTTTTCCACCACCCCGTCCAGCAGGCTAACCACAGAATCAACAGCAGGGCAGCTGCTCAGAGTCTTCTCCAGTTCCGCCACAACCATGGTGACGTGGCTCGTCTCTCGGTCAATGTTCTTCTGTGCTGCACGGAAGCGTTTGTTCAGCGTCTCATACGGTACCTGGAAAATAAAACGTCAGAGTTATAACAGGGGTGCTCGTGGGGTAGCCCTACAGGTCTCTTATAGTGACCACAGCATAAACATATAATAAGTAACTTATCTGATCTCTTATCTGAAGTGAAATTGCTATTATGGACAGATTATTGGCATGTGATATTCCATCATTTTTATGCCTAATGATTCACTTGTCCCTAGTAGTGAAGTAGATCCATAGAATTGTTGTGTTAATTAAACAAACTTAATCACTTTTTGTTAGGAAGATTGGGGATTCTCTCATTATCAGTAAGATAGATACAACTTTACATCTTCTTGTTTTGTTTTGAGATGCCAAAGTCTACGAGAAACAGATCCGGCCATCCACAGCAATGTCTAAGTCTGACATATGGAGCAGATAGTCACATGGACCACTAAAATCTGAAGAAACCATAAAAGACGGATGCTGTAAGTCAATTCCCGTAACCCAATGAGTGCTGCCCAAATAACTTGCCCTGTGATCCAGCAATCTTCCCTGTCTGGCCCTGCATAACACGGCACAGCCTATCCAGTAAAAAGAGTATTTTTTTAAAACAAACGTGCGCCATGGCCCTATTCATTTCTATGGGTAAGCCATACCTATGGCTGCCTCCAGCAGAATTTACAGTATTCACCCCAGAGAAAATTTTCAGTTGGGTGGGGGGAAACTGTAGTCAAGGGGGCAGGCAAGACGAGAAAAAAATGACAATTTAAGTGTAGTATAAAATTAGTATAGCTCTCCCCAGCAGAGCTCTCAGGGACATCTCATTTCATACAAAGTCCAGCCAGAGATGTCCAACAGCTGCATGGCTACTGAAAAGTGCCGGGTGGTGCACCCAACTAAAAGAGGCTGGGTAGAATACTGGTATGGTTTACCCAAAGGAAAGAATAGGACAGGGGCAATATAAAGGTAAATACATATGGAAGCAACAATATTTTCACAGGACAAACTGTGTACTGCCAGACCGGGCTGCACAAAGAGGATCAATAAATTATGAAAGAAGTTAACTGTTTGTCCAGGTGATCAGCACCAAAAGGTAAATTTGTCCTTCAAAAGTTTTGGTGGACGGTTTACATATAGAAGCAACCACATTTGCTTATTACACCTGCATCTGACACTTGACTTATTTTATACGGCAAAATAACTTTGTGGCTTACTCCCTCCCATATGAAAAAAAAAATAGTCCTACTTTCCATAAGTGGACCCAAGCGGGAAATGACTGGCATGCCCATATAAAGAATAAAAACCTAATTTATTTCAAACATGCACTAATAAAAACATGATATCAACATGTATAGCATACAATCAACAAAATGCCCATCACATGGCTTTAAGACACAATTAAACACATGTACAATAAAAAGGATATCATATTCATTTTCTCTGCATCCTGACACGTTTTGCGGCAGTAGCCGCTTTTTCGGGGGATTTGATCGCAGATCAACAAAACATACAAATATCAAAAGCACCAAAGTGATGTTAAAATCCAGGTCAGTACCACAGTGCATGCAAGCAAGCTGGTATTGCAAACACTGGATCAATGTCAATGGTATCAGGCGGTGTCTCCCGCATTTCACCAATGCCCTTTTCATGGGTCAGTGAATCAGAAATTGTTCAATGTCCAAACTTCTGTCCGGTTCCACCGTCCACCCAGCAAACAGGCAAGCAAGCCCTCTCATATGGGAAGTCGGTAGCACAGGTCTGGCTTGACTAAAGAAAAATAGAATCTCTGTACACCTAACTGAGCATATTGGAAATCTATATGAAGCCGTGACTTCATTTTCATTTTAGGAAGAAGTTTAGTTCAAAGTAAATAGATAGAAGATGATTTTTAATGATTCTTCTGATAAAAAAAAAAAAAAGTATTTAAGAAAACAGAATCCCTTATGCTCATTCCTTTGCTTTATTACACGATCTATCACTATACTGCAAACACGTCTTTTCTATTTTTAATTAACACCTCTCACCTTATGGGACTAATTCCATATATCGCTTTTATTGTTGGCAAATGTAATAATATTATTACACAGTATTTATATAGCGCTGACATATTACACAGCACTGTACATGCTAGTCATGTCACTAGCTGTCACTCAAAGCTCACAATCTAATGTCCCCACCATAGTCATAGGTCTTTGATAGAGTCTAAGGTCAATTTTGAGGGGAACCCTTTTAACCTAACTGCATGTTTTTGGAATGTGGGAAGAAACTGGAGTACAAAGGAAACCCACAAAACCTGCAAACTCCATGCAGATAGTGTCCTGGCTGAGATTTGAACCTGGGACACAGGGCTTCAAAGGCCAGATGGCACCATGCTGCCCTGCAGTTTATCACTTATTTATGTAAAAGACACCTCCATGAAGCCTACCTGAACCCGAGTACAGACACATATGCATCATCAGACTACTTATAATTGACCTATTATTGTATATTATTTACTACTGCATATTGATATTCATATATTGATGTTTATTTTATGTAATGTGCAATGGTCTTACTTTGTAATTAGTAATCGTCTCTAAAAAAAATAAAAAAATAAAAAAAACCCTGAGGAAGCCACATGGCGAAACGCGTTGGGTTAAGCGACTAAAGGACATTGGGGCATTTACTTACAATATTTATTGGACTTAATAATATCCTAATATTGGTATTTATTACTGGATTACATAGATATAAGATACTTAAAATTGTTAGATATAAGTTACTAAATATTAGCTTATTAGACTTAATAAGATCACCTATATATAGGAATAGGTGTATTTGTAAAGCTTTATATCCTGTGAAACCCCATACATAACAACGTGGTTGAGATACTTGTAAATACTTACATTGTCATGGTTGGAATTATTGATGTAAACTAATAATCAATACAAAAAGCCAAAACAAAAAAAACTCTGTTTGCTCTTCTTTTTCTCTATACATACTTTAATCTCTAGGGAGCTGGCTTGTAGTAATATTTCATTTTAAGAAGGAAGTATAACCATGTCAGTGTTCTCCCCTGTCCTTATTAGCTGGGTGCACCATCAGGCAGTTTTCAGTAGCCACCCGGCTTTTTTTGGATGGTTACTGAAAAGTTAGGTCACAATACCGGGGGGCTGCTACCCACCTAAAATTTCATCCCTGTCAGCTTCAAAACATTTTTGGGTTCAACACTGCATGTATATATGATTTTAGTTTTGCATGACACAAGAGAAAGCTGAACTATTAACGTGATTGTCATGATCACATTCAGGAAACTATTAGAATATTCAAGTACCAGTAAATTGTACAGTTTCCATTTAAACAGCTATACTCTAAATTCATTCTGACACAGTATATAAATAGTTATCAAATATCAACGTAGGCGCTGCACCTTCACAATCTAAAAACAGGCTGAAGCTTTTGTATTTTATTACACATCCTAAAAACTGAGACTTGTGTTTTCATTAAAATTGTAAAACAGTTTTATAATGGATACCCCACGTCAGTGATTTCCTTTCTAGCTACTGTGCCAGCCACTTATTGGCAAAGACTGCATGGAAATCAATGTGTTGTAAAGTATATACTAAAAGTCAATCTGACCTGTTCTTTTATAAATAGACTGCATAGAAACATAAGAAAAAAAACCAGATGTTTATTCTGTAGTAAATTCTGTTCTAAACCGAATAAAAGAGGGTACTATTTTACAAGCTGGGAAACGACAAAAGCCTCTTTGATTACATTTCAAATATAATCCTCAAATAAAAATCATACCTGAAAGACATTTTGTTGGATAAAGCACTATGATAGACAATTCCTTATACTATCAAACAATACTTTGTTGATGATGTCAAGCAGTCTATCCACAGCTACTTTCTGTCTATATGCACTGCAGCCATGGCGTGGGTTCCCTGATGGTGACAACAGTGGACCCAAGATGTGTTAAAATGGTCACTTACAGTCTATATTGGATACCTGTTTGATAGACTGACGATGCACATTTGGAAGACAGGCAGAAAATGTGTCTGAATAGGGATTTATGGCAGGACCATTGGGTATTCATCAAATGAGAGCTGCAGGTTTTGCCTTTTTCCCAATTAATATGAAATACTAAAAATGGCCGAGATGCTCAGTCATGTGCAGAAGAAGCAGCCAAGAGCCTCCCAGGATGCGTGACGTAGGTATCCCGGGAGGTTTTGCGCTCCTATTCATTCTCCTATTCATTCTCGATTGCCTAGGCAGTGGGGTATCTTGGGTGCACTTACTTTACATAAAAGGGTTGTCTACCCTTTTATATAAAATGAAATTTCTGAGTTTAGGTACGCTTTAAGCCCTACCTTCTACACAGATCTCAGCTTCTACTCCATGGGCTGTGTATGAGCGAGGCAGTTGAGTTTTGTCATTACGAATGGTGCTGTTTGACAGTTGAGCGGACCACACAAACCTTGCCATGGTTATCCAGCTTGCATTACTATAGGAACAGGTAAACATGCAAGGCTAGAGTAGGCCTTAGCTGGGCCCTTCCATCATCAAGGAATCCAAGTGCAGTGTCTACATACACATCAATGCCCTTTACACAACAACCTGAACTCGGGGCACAAAGATCAGAACTTTAAATAAATCCCTCCATAGACGCAAAGGATATAAATCCAATGTGTACGCTAAATGCTACTGCAAGTACAGATATTACCTTATAGTTTCAGTAACATTACCATGTTCTCCCCATAACTTTTTTTTTTTTTTTTACGCTGGGTGGAAGAATCTATAGGTGGGTGTAGCCCTGTATTGTGACCCAACTTTACAGTAACCACTCAAAAAAACAGCTGGGTGGGTACTGAAAAGTGCCAGGTAGTGCACCGAGCCAAAAGAGGCCGGGGAGAACACTGCATTATCACTTTTTGCAGAGAAAAAAAGATGTGAGAGGAACCCAGCAGGTCCTTGTACTACAGACTGCTTCAAGAAAACTACAGGAGGGGGTGAATTCAAGAGAGTAGCCGTGACTGGTCCGTAATACAGAAAGTTGCTGCAGAGAGGCAACATTTGGATTACTGCACGGAAATAACACAAAGCACACCAAGATTTGCGTTAGACTTCACACGTCCCTTGTATTTTGACAACATTGGCTTCAAAAATTAAACGTTAGTTTTGGATAAAGAGGTGAAAGACTACAAACTTTGTCAGGCTTGTTTCCTAGTCTGAGTTTTTTTTAATACCTGGCCTTGTAGCCACACCAAGAAGTGATGGAAATCCTTACACAGTGAGCAATAAACACAGAAAACACAAGAATTTATCATTTGTCCCAACTCAACCTAAAAGCAAGAAAATATACAAAAAAATAATAATAAACATCTTAGAAAAAAGACAAAATGGAAACTGAGAGAATGCTCCTACTTCCTGAACCAATCCCCACAGTGGTCATGACAGGAAGTGAGAATCAATGTCACCAAATGGGACACATTCAGAAATGAAAGCCCAACCAAGATTTTTTTTGCCAAATAGTGCAACCAAAAACAAAATAATGGGCAGTGTCTGACTGCCTCATGGAATCAGGAGGGAATATGTTTTCCCCTGTTGGAGCAAATTGTACCAGAGTTTTTTTTTTGCCTTCCTCTGGATCAAGTATACCCATAGGGTTTTATATCTGGGATATGTTTATTTCCCTAGTGGTTGAACTTGATGGACTTATATTTTTTTTTTTTTTAACCTGACCTACTATGTAACTATGTTCTCCCCAGACACTTTTAGCGGGGCGCACCATCCAGCACTTGTCTGTATCCACCCAGCTGTTTTTTGTGTGATTACTGGAATGTTGGGTCACCACCCGTCTACAGCTTCTTGCCACCCCGAGAATACTGAATGGGTGTTATTTTGTCACTCATTTGTCCACTTATGGTGCAAATCTAACTATCTCTAGTACATTGAATTTTTGACTGTACTACAATTTAGGTATTCGATTAATACTTCAGGTCCCAGCATTCGCGGCCAACACCAAATCACAAACAAGTCAAGCTGGAAGGACTTACAGTGTAATTATATCGTCACACTAGTTATCACATGAAAAACATTTTCCTGATATACCAGCTTGTTTAGTAATGTTTGTAGTGACACGTATTCTATACTGAGAGACGATGGAGGTTCTTCCTCTGCGGTTGTCACTGGATTATCTACAGGTTTAGCAACTCCCTTCTGCAAACTCTAGGCAGTGCACACAGATATGGCGGTTCCCATAAGGTTCAGCTTACTGTTCCTAGACCACAATCTCCTAAAGCTACGTAATTCCAATAATTATCATTAGAAAACGAACAATTACGACCGATCAACGATTATGCATGATTATACTTGAATGATTGTATTGTGCACAATTCTGTACATGCTGTAACGATACGATCGTTCAATAATAATCCACCAATAGTGTACACACGATACGATCGTTTGAACGATGCAGGGAGTGACATGTAAAGTGTATTGCATTGTACATGCACGATCACCGAACAAATGTACACACGATAGTGAACACACACGTTGGCCAATCAGATCCGCTGTGACGGTCGTTCATTTGCAACGACAATCCTCATTCGTCGGCGTCGTTGGTCACCTTTTTTGCAAACGATTTTCCGCCGATTGGTCGCTCGTTTCCAATGATAATTATTGGAAGTGTGTACGCAGCTTTAGTTTACAATTTATATTCGTAGTGGGTAGGTGGAGTAAGCAGAGGTTTGGTTTTACAAAACCTTCCCTCTGCATAATTTCCCTGGGATTTATATTATATTAAATAACTTTTTAAACAGATCAGATTACCTGATAGACCCTCTGTTTTGGGTCTGTGATTCCTCAGTAATATACTTAGTGTTCCCCTCAGAAGTTTTTTTGGGCTGGGTGTCAAGAAGCTGTAGCTGGGTGGTCAATAAGTGGTTGGGCAACACATGACAAATTTAGTGTTCCCAGTTGCCAAATGGATCCAATAACTTCTATATTTCTGTCAGCTTTCTACTGCTTCCCCTATGATTTGCTCTAACTTTGAAATGCCCATCCAGTTACGTCCCATTTTTTATATTGTCTTTGTTTGATGCCCCAACTGTTCAGTGCCCCTGTACTGTGACCCAACTTTTCAAAAACAGATAGGTAGTAATGAAAAATGCCGGGTGGTCCGCCCGGCTAAAAGGGGCTGGGGAGAACACTGATACTAGTGAAAGTGATGTTTATAACATCTTATATAAACACAACCTTTAAATAAGTTTATTTCATCCTTTTGATACCCGTTGGATCCTAAATATGTAAACAGGACTTTTGGTGATGTTCCCATGTTACTAAGCAGCTATTGTGGTTTACAAACAACTGAAAAACAAATTTTCATAGCTTATACCTTTCCTAAAAGTCCCTAAAAGGTGTAACCTCACATTAGAAGAAACCCCTACAACAGCAAAAGTTTTATTTTCGCTAAATCGTTGGGCCCTTGTCTGTTTGCATTAAATAAATTTGCATTCTCATACATGTCTATGATAATGAAAAACCCACTTAAAGCAGGTCAAATACAGCTGAGAAGAAAGTCAACTACAGGTCATTTGCACCTGTGAATGAATTCTAATCTGAGAAGCATCCCAAACTCGCCCTATCAGCACAAGACCAAAGTCCTCTCAAAAAAGATAAAAATAGAATGTCAATAGATAGATAGAAAATACCCCCTTCTGATATACAGAGGCAATTTTAAGAAGGCACGATGACAAGCAATATTTGTGTCCAAAAGACTGGTCCATATAAAGGGTTATTTTAGTTGTAGGTGGTGTATAGAAGGCCACGTTAGTCCTTGGGTCCCCATCAATGAGATCTCCATACCACCTGGGAAATTTGGAGGTGCCCAGTGCCTTACGTTGCATTCTCGGAAGACAAAAACATTAAATACAAACTCAGCAATAAATATTGGAACCCTATATAATAGACACAGCAGGCATTCAGACCAGGGATCTTGCCAATAGAGTCCCCTAGAGATATTAGGAAGCCATCAGGTACTTTTATAGTCTGTTTCCTGGCCTTTTACCATTGTGGAACCCCCTGAAATAACTTTCAGGATTCATAATGGGACATACTGAGAGCTTGGGCATTAGAAAGTTGTCACAATTATAGAGGTTACTGGACTCCTGTGGCAACAACAACTCAGAACACTAGATTTGTTGTATGTTGCCTTGCTCAGTTTTTGGCCACCCACAGCTTCTTTACACTCACTCTGGAGAAAACATTGAAGTTTCCAAAGATTTGGTGCCATTAGGTCTGCTTGCCGGAGGCTCTTTTATGAGGAAGCAAAGCCCTGCCTCTACCAAGATGGCCACCTTTTTTTTGTAGACATTGTAACTTAGTAATAGGGAAAGATACCAGCAGCAAGGGGGCCGTAGCTAATGCTGGCGACTAGTCCGGTTCCACATGGATTCTGTTGGGGGGGTTTTAGGCTGTTTAGTCCCCTCTGACTATAAACTGTATACTTATACTGGTAATAAAAGCAACAAAGACAGTGCGTAGCTGGTGACGGCTCTCGGAACTTGTCCAGCTCCACCACTTCCAAAAAATGGGTCTCCTACACCCCATGAAATAACTTTCAGGTCTTCAGGGAACCCCTGCTGTAATATTATATCCTCAGCTCACAGTACATTAGTGTGGTGGTCAGTAGGAAGAATTCCTCTTACATTGCTGGCCATTAGGAAGAATGTCACCCTTACAGATAGCCAAACAATCATTGGTGTCTCCTAAACTGGTCTGAGACATACTAACTGCTCACCCTAGAGGCTCCACAGAAGCCGGGATGAGAATGAGACACCCCGACTATACATATTTGGAATTCCTTGTGCTTTGTTGATACCTAGAGATAATTATTTCCCCCTCAACAAGTCACAGTTAATTTGATATGAAGAAGAAATCAGCTCCCATAATGCAAAGCAAGCAATCTGTCATTTTTAGTATGAAGAATTTAATGTCAATTAGAATGGTGTAGGGAAGGAGATGAGCACAGACAATGAATCTTAAGAAATTCCAAAGTGATTATTGTTAGTTATCTTAGCACTTTAATTATAACCAGAATAAATTAAAGTGTGCCTGTAGGATAAATAAACCTGCTAAACCAGAACCCAGTGAGATCCAGCTGTCTATATGCAGGCATAGGCCAGTGTTCTCCCCGGGCTCTTTTAGCCGGGTGCACCACCCGGAACATTTCAGTAAACATTTTAGTAACTAACCTGGCTGTGTTGGAGTGTTTACTGAAAAGCTGGGTCACAGTACGAGGGACCGGAAAGTTGGGGCATAAAACAAGGACATGGAAAAATGGTGCATAGTAAGGGGGTAAGAAGCTGTAACAAAGTATAGCCAAGGGGTAGGGAGCTAAGAGAATTATAAAGGGCACTGGATTCTGATGACACAAGTAACTGCAAGCACTAAATATGTAATGTGTTGCCCTGTCAACTTTTTAATCACCCGGTTACAGTTTCTCTCCAACCAGCTAAAAACAAGAGAACACTGTGGTCTATTTGCAGAAGCCCAAAAAACCCTCTCTTACACAGTGACCACAAGGCCAGCTTTTTTGCCCCTTTACCTTTCATATGTGCCATGGCGGCCTCCCTACAATGGCGAGTCTTTCCATGTATATGGGAACATGATATAATATGTTTGACCAGGACAGTCAACCACTAGGTGCAAACACTGTCCTGTGAAGAGTGCCATGTTTTCATTCCTCAAAACTGCAAACCAGTCAACATTCACTCTTAGGCTATGTACACACATCAGATGTTCTCACCCGATAATTGTCTCAGGCTAATATTGGACGGGAATCTTGCGAGTGTACAGCGCTCGTTGTCCATCATCCGAATGACCGTCCTGGCTGATCCATGGACGATGGACAATGAACAATCGTAATGCAAGTGAATAGAAGAGAGCGCAGCAGAGTCCCGCTCCATCATTCTCCCTGCTCCCCATAGCTGTATGTACAACTCGCGTTGCATCGTGCAGTCGTTTGTCATTGGAAAGGATCGTGAAAGATCTTCTCCAACGGCAAATATTGCACATGTGTGCTCAGCCTTGTACTGCAGGGACAATTCAGGGAAAAGGCACCAAGTATACAACGCTAGGTCGGCCATGTATAGCCACGATCACACTGAGTTTTTTGGACTATTCAAATTTTCTGTTGCAATATTTGCCTTAGATATACCACATGCTGTAGCTATTAGCAGAAATTCAAAAAGGTATTTTAGGGGGTTCCCTTGCTGCTCATCCCCATCAAATTGCCCAAACCTGCCCAGTGTGCTCTGATTTTCCATACATTTTTATTAATTGATTGTAACATGTCCTTCTTTGATATATACCCTATGATATAAATGTTCACTCGCGTCTTAACAGGCGAAAAACATCAGCAATACAAAAAAAAAAGCCACAGTGGTCATTCCAATCCTTGCCTCATCACTTCAAAAGTATGTAGCCAGTGAAATCTTAGGATCATGAGACATTTAAGAACTAGACTGCACTGGCCTTACCGATATTTCCATCTATGCAGATTAATTTAGAACGTTTTTTTTTATTAATAGCACTATACAGCAGTATTGATTCACGTGTCTCATTCCATCACATATCCAAAAATGAAAGCGCTATTCCTCATTTCTTGACAGCTGGTTGTGCAATATACTAAATATGATGGCTTTTTCTTGATAAATAGCATTGGGCATTACACCCTGATAGGTATAAGTGTATATCTGCAGTGTAAGATCTCAGACACTGCAGCTTCTGACTGCCAGTCCAGTGTTCTTCCCAGCCAGGTGCACCGACCGCAACATTTCAGAAACCACCCGGATGTTTTAAGTGGTTGCTGAAAAGATAGGACACAATACGGACAGCTAGAGCATATTACATAGACAATAGAAAAATGGAGGATACTAAGAGGGTGAAAATTGGAAAGTTGAAAAAGTATATGGGGGTATAAAGTTGTCGGAGTAATAAAGGTTACTGGATTTCTGTGGCAACAACGACTCAGAACACTACATTTGTTGTATGTTGCCCTGCTCACAGCTTCTTTCCACCCTCTTTGGGGAGAACACTGCAGTCTCTAAAGATTTGGTGCCATTATGTCTGCTTGCTGGAGGCTCTTTAATGAGGAAGCAAAGCCCTGCCTCTGCCAAGATGGCCGCCTCCTTTTGTAAACACATACTCTGTCTGTACAAAGAATGAGCAGGACCATAGTCTATGGCATATTGCAAGCAAAATACTGGCAAGAATGCCAACCACACCACTTCAAAGGGCGACATCATATTATGAACCAGTCTCTTGTATAGCAGGGGCAGCAATAAATAAAAAAAGGTGCCAACCAAATAAACACCAGACTTTGCAGTAAAGTGGCACTAGCCTTATATATGTGGGTTCCTTTTTGTATACACCACTAGAAAACTGCACCCTATTATCAGTCACATGAACAATCACAAGAGAAGCACCCTATAGACTGCACACTCAGAATAGGCAGTATGCTTCCAGTAGGTGGCAGAATCGAACAAATGCCATGCCCTACATAAAACGAGGCAGTATTTTCGGTTTTTGCCTACTATATGTGCCATACTATAACTGAAAGAAACATTGTACTGCTATAAAGAGTGCCAACTGTACAGCTACCATGCTCCACCAAAAACATGGTAGCACCAATTTCAAGGGGATCCACCATTTACAGATACCATAGGCACCAAAATTGGGAAAATACCCAATTTAGAAAAGGTGCTGCCCCTTGCTGGTGCCATGAGCTACCAAAATTGGGGTAGCACCCAGTTACAAAAGATGCCACCCAGTGCAAGAGCCATATACCTGCAACAGCATGCTGATAGGATGGATGCCGCCCCGTACAGTGGTCCTACAACACCAGAATGGGACAAACCCCTATAATAAGGGGTGATGCCCCCTAGAGTTGCCCCCTAGAGTTGCCATTCTACACTAGAAGGAGGTAGCACTCTGTTGTATTACTCCCACAGATGCCACAATTTAGGTGGCAACCTTTATCGATGCCATGGCCAACGTGGAAGGGGCAGCACAAGAAGGTGCCCCCTTGCAGATGCTGAATTCCACCAGAAGCAGCGTCATTTTGTAAGAAGGCAACAAACCCTACTACATACTTACTGCACCAAAAAGGGGTGGTGTGCTATTTTCATCAGGCGACGTCCCCCCAAAAGATGCCACACCCAACCACAATGAGGCAGAACCCTATTACATGGCATGCCACCCACCTAAAAATGTGATAGGGGCTCCACCTAATTATATATGGGGAGTAACTCCCATTGGTGCCATACTTTACAGTAAAGGTACCAGCACCTTCTTTTAAGAAGGCAACACCCTCTACAGTTGGCACAATCCCCCAGAAAGAGGCAGCACCAGCAGTATCACCTTAAAGATCCTAGACAACACCAGTAAGGGGCAGCACTTTCTTATATGGGGCTTCAGCCCCACAGATGCCACACTCCACCAGTAAGGGGCAGCACCCCCATAGATGCCTCCTTCCACCAGTAAGGGGCAGCATCCACCAGTAAGGGGCAGCACCCCATAGATGCCTCCTTCCACCAATAAGGGGCAGCTCCCCATAGATGTCACACTCCACCAATAAGGGGCAGCTCCCCATAGATGCCACACTCCACCAGTAAGGGGCAGCCCCCCATAGATGGCACACTCCACCAGTAAGGGGCAGCACCCCCATAGATGCCACACTCCACCAGTAAGGGGCAGCCCCCCATAGATGGCACACTCCACCAGTAAGGGGCAGCACCCCCATAGATGGCACACTCCACCAGTAAGGGGCAGCACCCCATAGATGTCACACTCCACCAGTAAGGGGCAGCACCCTCATAGATGCCATACTTGCCCAGTAAGGGGCAGCTCCCTATAGATGCCATACTTGCCCAGAATTGGGCAGCACCCTGTCATATGAAGGTACCAGCCCCCCCCAGTCCTCCTATAGGCACTATCACCTCCATAGATACCTGTGTATGGGGCAGCCCTCTGCCATGCTGTGCCACCCCCTGTAGAGGGCATCTCATATATTAATAATAAACAAACAGAGGCTGCACTCCGCACAGGGGCAATGTGTGTCCCCTCAGCACTCCTCCCTGGCACTGCACACGTGACACACCTTTAACGTTGGGTACTCCTGAACCTTCAGAGCCATTGAGAGCTGAGCAGCTGATTCCTGGACCGCCATCTTGGATACAGAGGGGGGAGGGTTGACAACACTAGCTGGCAGCTACATGCCCACAGTGCTGTGCATTCTGGGTAATATTGTTCATCCAGGAAGAGCACCAATAATCATTCAAAAAAAATAAAGATTATTCGTATAAAAAATACACAGGGCGGGCGTAGAAAGGACAGCAATTCAACTGACAGCTCAGCAGCAAAAACAATTAATGCTCAGAGGCTGCTCCAACAGCTCGCCTACTTCCAGCACCGCCTACCTATAGATGATGGACAACTCTTTCAGCCAATCGCCGTATCCCATTCCAAGTCGCTGCCCAATCCTGACACACCCCCGGACAGACAAAAATCATCTAGTGACGTAACAATGAAAGTGGGCGGTCAGGTTAGACTGGCTGAGCCAATGGCTTATCACGGGACCTCTGTACAGGAATTTTCTGTAACCAACAGATGCTGCCGATAGATAAAAGACCCGCCTACTTTCTTGTGACACACGAGGAGGGGAGGGACCGGATGGAATGTTGAAGGTGTGAGCAACGAATCAGTGTGCCGTTCAGTGTTTGATTGACGCTATTAGCACCAATAGTGAAGTTATTTGTTTAACATGTAGCGTGGAATAATATTTGGGAAAAGACGAGTGGGCGGGCACTAAGTAAAACAAAACCCTTTATCATACCTAAAGCATCATGAATGAAGTGATGAAAGCACAAAATACTACTAAATAAAACACAAATAATATTTATTTTATAAAAGGTTAAAAATACTGCCATTATTTTTACTGGGGTCATTTACTTTTTCATTGTGGGTTAAAACGCGTTGTGTTGCATGTTTTGGGCCTTGCATAAAGGTTGACCATTAAAAATGAATTGGTTGCAAATGTATCCTAACAAGCCAAATAAAGTGCAAAACAATTGACAATTTTATTAACACACCAGAGCAGTGCATTCTGTTTTTCCCAGTCAGCAAGATGGGAACTCTGGCTTTTGGCCGGCAATTCAGGTATTTTTCAGGGGCCTTTGGGTCACCTATTCTCCAGTTTCCTCGGCACGATGTTACTATTTCTAGCAATAGTTATAATATATATCTGTATTCTATGTCATTGTTTGCCCTGCCTGCCCCTCATAGGTTACTAGGCAGGTAGATGCCCCTGTCGTCTAGGTAATGTGGTCATGTGCATACGCCCATGTGTTCAGAGGGTCCTGGTGCATAGGAAGGTGTAGGGGTTCTGTGCCAATGGCCAGCTTGTGAACGCCTTCATGATGGGTCTCACGCTCTCAATAAGCCCCTGATGCTCTTAGGCTGGGGTGGTTGCTGGGAACTTGCTTGTTTAGCCTTCATCCATGGGAACCCGTAATAAAGGCCAATACAACACAAGTTGCGGCAGCATATTCAGCACACACATCCAATGCCATTGCTGACCTCCCTGTGAAAACGCTACCAGGCTGCCTCCAGAGTCAGTATTTTTGAAGCGACTGAAAGTTTTTGAATTTATTGGTGCATTGGACTCATAGCATCACATATGTGTGAATGGGCCCCTTAAAATGGACTTGCATGCTAAGGACCAGTTTACACCTTTGCAGTTTAGCTGCTGTGTATATTAGGTGCCACCCACCACCTCCTACGTTCATTCCCGATCAACTACTTGTAGTGCGTAGCCCCTTTTTATTGAGACGGGGTCACTTT
The DNA here is from genome assembly GCF_032062135.1 of Pyxicephalus adspersus. Classification (NCBI taxonomy): domain Eukaryota; kingdom Metazoa; phylum Chordata; class Amphibia; order Anura; family Pyxicephalidae; genus Pyxicephalus; species Pyxicephalus adspersus. Next base: position 142,133,032 of record NC_092860.1, read on the forward strand.
ATGTGTTTAAAGGTTAAGTCCAGGGTTTCTATATAGTTCTTGATCTATAGTTCTACATGGGGTAGTAATGGTTGGATGCCCGTTGTTTAATAGGTATTGCCCGTGTGGGTATGGGCAACAACTAGTTACTGCTCTGCTGCAATTATTATGTTGCCTTTTTGGATGAGTAGTTTTAAAAGTGTTAAAAAATTGAGTGCTAAGGGTGAACTTCCTGGAGCCATGACATGATGATGGGGTCAGAGATCAGGGCAGCCTGTCATGAAAACATTGGATGCCCATATAGCCTGTGGCTAGGAAATAAAACCATTACAATTGGATCTTGCAGGAGTTTTAGATCCAGGACTAGGGTCATGGGGCTAAATTCTCTCAAATATTGGCAATCGTAATGGAGGTTTGTCTGCTTGAGTCACACCCGTGATCTCTCTTCTTTCAGAATTTTATAATAGTGATTCAAAAATACAGTAATGCCTTTCTGAGTTTCTATAGTCTACCCATCAGAAGGTACTCGTATACAAACCAGCATTCGTAAAGAGTTGAGCGCTACAAGCATTTCACATGAAGCAGTCATTTAGGCTATGTAAGCTAAGACCTTGTGCTTACCGCTTCCTCATCCCAGTGAACCACTTCCTTGGAGAGACACTAAATGTAGTTTCTCCCCATGGTAGCCCCATGGGGTAGAAAATGAATAGGGGTGCAGTAACTGGTACCCGTACTGTGCAGTTTCCCGCCTTCCATAACTTCCTCATGTTACCTAATTGCTGTGAAGAAATTTAAACTTTATCACACCTGTGACACTTTATATGCTGGGGTGGCCATGCACTGGTTGATGGGTGCTTGACCGGTGTAAACGATCAATATCAAGGAAATATTGATCATTTAGTATGGTAATACACTGGTAAATGGGTGTGTGACCGGTGTAAACAAAAAATATCAAGTAAATATCAATTCTTTAGGGTGGCCATGCATAGGTAAATGGGTGTGTAACTGGTGTAAATGGTGAATATTAAGGAAGTATTGATCATTTAGTATTGCTACGCACTGGTGATTAGATATTTGACCGGTGTAAACAATAAATATCAAGGAAATATCGATCATTTAGGATGGCCATGCACAGGTAAATGCTTGTGTAACTGGTGTAAATGATCAATATCAAGGAAGTATTGATCATTTGTGCAAGTGACCAAGCTGGATGGGATCGCTCAATTCCAGGACAAATCTGAACCTGCCCTTAGGACTCTGAGAAAGCAATACTGCAACTTCACCGCAAGTCTAAACAAACACTTTTTACAAAGTTGCAATGTTGCGATCTAATCACTGCAAGGGACAAAACTGAGAAAATCCTACACCTGCCTGCAGCAGGCTGATGATATCATTTCAGCCTAGGCATAGTCACTAGAACTCATGGACTGCTTTATGATAACAGTATGCACAACTTTTTTATATATATTAATACAGTATATGCCAACAATTCATTTTTAAAACAAATGAAATGCCCACCTTAAGAATCATTTTTTTTAATAAAAGCAACTGGACTGATGAGTGATCAAAATGCGACCATGGACATGATTAGAGATGCCGCTGCTGTGGACATGGCAACACATTTTGGGCTATCTCCTAAATTCACTTATCCTATTAAATGTTTAATGACATAAAGGTTTATTACAAATAAATAAATACATCTACACATTTTCAATTTTTAAATAACCTTTGATTAAAGAATAACATTAGCCAGATACCATTTTGCTTCCCCTAAACAAAGGCAATCCAGCTGAATGTGACACATCTAATAGTAAGGTAGAAGACAACATATCCCTGATGAGAAGGCTAATCCCTAATTGTATTACAATGAGCATGGATCTCTTCCCTTAACCCCTCTCCTGCCAGAGGTGCGCCACTGTTTCTCTACCGTAATACGGGATTATTGCCATGTAAATCATGATCGGCATTAATTCATCAGTTTTATTATCAAGCGGGGAAATATGTTGTCTAACTACGAACGCTTAACGTCCTCATTATAAACAGGACTGAGAGGAGTAACGGTGGGAAATATCAGGTGGTTAGGTAGCGGAATAGGTAATAAAGAGGATGTCTAACATCATCAATTATTCATCCAGAAAATGGTATAAAATCGAGGGAAAACACATATTTCAGAACTCTCTGTCTGCTCTGCCAATCTCAATGTGATCTTAGCAGACAAAGACGGCTTCACCGTCATGTCATGCTTGGATATGGTTTTGCCTATCAATCAGAGAGATTGTGTTAAGGTGGTTATTCATTTCAAGATATTTGTATAGATTAGATGTTAGATTCAATAAAAAACATTACATCTGAAACTGATTTACTAAACATAAAGTGACTCTAATCAATATTTGGTATATAACAGCAGGGAGCGCTCCCAAATAACCACTAGCCAATATGAGTGCCAATGTGAATGGCAAAAAGTGCTG
>NC_092860.1:142135573-142145090 GCF_032062135.1 Pyxicephalus adspersus
GATATTTCCTTGATATTTATTGTTTACACTGGTCAAACATCCATTCACCAGTGCATGGCCATCCTAAATGATTGATATTTCCTTGATATTTATTGTTTTCACCGGTGAAATATCCAATCACCAGTGCATAGCAATACTAAATGATCAATACTTCCTTAATATTCACTATTTACACCAGTTACACACCCATTTACCTGTGCATGGCCATCCTAAAAAATTGATATTTACTTGATATTTATTGTTTACACTGGTCACACACCCATTTACAAGTGTATTGCCATACTAAATGATCAATACTTCCTTGATATTGATCGTTTACACTGGTCAAGAACCCATCAACCAGTGCATGGCCACGCCAACATATAAAGTGTCACAGGTGTGATAAAGTTTAAATTTCTTCACAGCAGTTAGGTAACATAATAGGAAGGAAGTTATGGAAGGCGGGAAAGTATTGTGCTTATCTTTTTATGGGGATTTTGGTGCTTTTAAGATTTTAGGTCAAGATCCACCACTTTAATTAGACCAATCCTTTCGGACCAATAAAAGTATTGCTTGTGTAGAGGTGCTGTTATAGCCCAAATGCATGTAAATGCAAATGCTTCCAAGCATGCTGACTTTTGTCCTAGAGGTTGACAAGTAGGGTCTGAATTATTAAAGCTCTGGACTGGAGAACAGCATCAAAACAAAACTGAAAATGTATTTTTGTGACTTTTTAGGCATGATTTTACTTAATGGTTACAATGAACATTAACCAATAAAATTCTAAAATCAATTTATTTATGACAAAGATCAAACCCATAAGATTCAAATCAATTTTACGTTTAACAAAATATGTACATTTGCTGTTCTTCGTGTTTCGGGGGATCAGTGCCCCCTTCCTCAGGAACACAGAGACCAATTGTAATAGATTTACCAATAAATATCTACAAACTATTCATTACCATTTATTGAAAGTATATATTTTTAAAAAAATCATCAAAAAATAGTCACAAATAATCATGTCCCCAGTCTGTATGTGTAGATTAATAGAGCAGTTCTCACAAGGTGTGGTATGGAAGACAAGCTAACCCGGCGTCCTGGTTTGCTGTATCACCCAGGTTCAACCATGATAGTCTATCTTCTCCAGTCTTGGAGTGCTTTAGTCTTGGAGTTCTTCACTCCCTACCACAGGCCATAATAAAAGTGTCCCCCTTCTTCAACCAGTTTTCACAATAATTTTAAATTCCATAAATGATGGTGGTAGATTTGGTATCATGTCAAAAGTATTTACCTGTGTAGGTTGTAGAAGTTGGTGACATAGGAATTATATTTAGGGGAGGCCTTCAAAGTTAGCAAGAAATTTAAACAAATCACCACTGATCACCACTTGCTTACAAGTGAGCAAATCTAAAATATCCATTTTGGGAGGGGTTTAAAAAGACAAATGGTGTGGAAGCACAAAAGTCTGGCAGCACCGAAATGTATTCTTAGGTATCAGCTGAAGTATTTAATCTATCTGTTGCTAAACCTGCTTCTTCACATGGAATTCCACCTGCTAAGAAACTTTAAACAGTCCAGAAGAAAAAAAATTGTGGTACTCCCATTAGGTTTCAAGAACTCCAGGCTGTGATGGGAAGGTTGGGGGGCTCCCTAAATAATGATACAGAATTGAAAATGGTGTGCCACTGGAAGCTGGTGGCTCTTTGGGTATCTGATTGCCCCTATCAGGAGTGGCACACAGCTAATAGATAGAGGACCTTCTAGGTACCCCCAAGTAACACAACAAACTAGTGCTAGCTTTACACCAACACATCTGAAGTTTTTGTATATATTTATTTGCACAGCACAAACATAATAAATGGTTACTTATTAAAACTGAACTCTTGACATCAATTCATGCACATAGAACGTACAATGTAATGGTACCAATTATACAAGGTTTTGAATTTTAACAATATGAAGCCTAGAAGTCTCACGCTTTCCGCTCTGACCAGGTTTGCTGTATCACCCAGGTTCCCCCATGATAGTCTATCTTCTCCAGTCTTGGAGAGATTTAATAAATCAGACCCAAACTTTTGAAGGGTGTGAGTTTGAGCAGTATAAGACAGCTGCTCTTGCTTTAAAAGAACAGTTGCAGCAAATCCATACCCAAACTGAATGACATTTAGTTTGCTAAATGTTTGATGAGAGATAAGAGATATTTCCCTGAATACCTATAGTCTCACCACGCCACACAAACATAAACAAAGATAAGGAAAATGCTTTCCTTAAAAATATTAACTTTATTGAGACATTTTACAGTATATATACATTCATAGGAACCACACAATTGCATCATACTCTGTATCATATATCACATATTTATATTAGTTTTCTCATGTCCTAATAATTATGACTATGTACTGTAATCATCTTGTAGTACCTTTATGGTCTCTGTAATATCCCTAAGAAAGCCCAAGGCGAAACACGTCGGCATTAGAGACCTTTCTCTTGATTTCTACTACCATTACTGGATAAAAATTCTATGTCTAGATTGACTTAGTAGTTCATTCACAATCTGTGTATTTGAACGATTACCTCTATTTACCTCTATGTGTTCAAGTACCAAATACCGCTATAATCATCATTTTCATCATTTGTTTCATCATTTTTTGTTTGTATACACACCTAATACTACAAATGTGAATGTGTATAAATAAATTGCACTATTTAATTATGTAATCATTTCTTTCTATATAAAGAAATATTGTTTTTGGCCACACAAAAAATGCCCTCTGTCTCCTCTTTTTAAATCTAAATCTGCGGTCACCAACTGGTGGTCCGCAAGAAAATTTTGTTGGTCCGCGGCTCTGGCTGGGGGGACCCACCAATGTCCGGATCACGTCTCCCCTACAGATTGCAGACTCAGGGAACTGGGCGAGTTGTGTCTCTGGATACAACCCACTCTCCCATCGTAGGCTCAGATCTGCGATGGGAGAATGGGTGGGTTCTGGCATCATGACATCACTATGCGGGAAGTTTCTTCCCCTTTGAGTGACACCCAACTCCCCGCTTGGTCCGGAGTACATGGTGCGCGGTCTGGAGCAGGTAAATTTAGTAGTCCGACGGTCCGAAAAGGTTGGGGACCATTTATCTAAATCATTGTGTAAACAACTGCCATGTTTTTTTTTCCATTTCTTACTGCTAAATCTATTTTCTATTTGCATCACAAGATGTTAATCTTATCCACCCTTGGATACTAGTTTTCTATATATTCTATGTAGTATGGTCTTGAACATTATTGGTATAGACTGTTTTATTATTGGTAGCAATGGTGGACCATACATGAAAAATGGCTAGTTCTTGTACTATAGCTTGCACTATAGTTAGACAGACATTGGGAGGTGTGCCACTGCCCAAGGGGCCCAGACCATGGGTACCCCAAATCGGTTCACTGGGGGAAAGGTGGCAAAGTCAGTGCTGCACAGGGGCCCACTGTTGGCTACGTCCACTACTGGTTTCCACCAAGGATGTGTATGATGAAAGGACAACGCAAGACCATAAATGAGACCATTGTCACCCCATAAAAGAAAGATCTTGAACACGGACCTTCATGGCAAGAATATTATTTCAATTAAAGCTGTGGATTTTAAGTAAAATCGTCTAAATAAACCTATAGTCTTACAATACATTTTAGAAGGCATTTGTGATTTTTATATTTTGGCTTTGATCTACCTTTAAAGTTCAATTCCGCTGCTAATTTTATAAGCTTCTATGCTTTATAAGTATTCTTGTTTTTAATTAGACTGATGTTATTCTGCAAAAATAAGATTAGCATTGATCAAGGATAAAATTGGGTAGAGATTTGTTGCAGAAATGATTGGGAAAAGGGAATATGTCACAAGGAATATTTTTAGAAGAATCCTCAGGTGGAAGCTACAGACTGGACCATATAGTATCTACAGGGCAGTAAAGCTCAACCTCTTTGTCCTGACTTCAAGTGACATCACTGCCTTGGAACAACCCTGCATCCCGGGACTCAGTGCTTCCATCTCAGGCTTTATCCGCAGGCCTTTTCCTCAATAATAGATTCCCTTTAATATTAGTTCTTCATCTTCCAACTCCGGTTTGCACACTAAACAAACCTTCAAACTGACATCTACAAATAACCATTTGTCAGAAACATCACAGCCAACTGGAAGGGTCTTTACTTAACAGATGGCCAAGCCTTCGTCATCTGTCGGAGAAAACAGCATGCATTTGTAGTATAGCACAAGAGGGAGCAAGCCTAATCTTTAACCTTTAAGTACTAAAACTTTACTGAGCAGATTTAATTGCTGAATGTCAACTCATTTATCCCAGAGGTAATGTGGATAAATATTTACACGGCCGATGCGTTCGTGTTTTCTTTCCTTCAACAACAAGATGCGACTGTTAGCTTTCAAGGGAGGTTGTTTGTGTCTAAAATCTATATTACGGTTTCATTAAGTTTCATTAAGGATTTAATTTGGATTTGCTGAAGAAAAGCACCAAAGGAGATGACGAGATGGAAGCGACTTTAAATGAAGGATAGCAATGTATTCTAAACAGAAAATGCTAAGGAAACAAAACTGCTTTCTTGGACAATGATGTCTCTTAAGCTGATCCATGAGCTGGATGAGATGATAGATTTCACTATATGGAACTTTAGCTGGACTTCATTCAGAATACTGTGTCCAGGAGACCTTGCCTGCAAATTGAAAAGACAGAATAAGTCCAGAGATGGGAAACAAAAGTGGAGTCAGGTCTTGGGGTTATCACGTATCAGGAGAAACTATAGGAACCTAATTTGAACAGTTTTGTGAAAGAAGGTAAAAAGGGAGCACCACTAAAGCATTTTAAGATCTATTTGTAAAGCAATGAATCTGGCATTCACCATTCTGATGGAAATTCAGATACTACCATTGAAAACACATAAATCTGATGGAGAACATTTGATGAATGCCAGATTCTCTGCATTATAAATAGACCCCTATGAGTTTGAATAGGCATTAGTACTTACCTTATTATTTCACAAAAAGAGTAGTTGGTGGTTGGAGCAAACTTAGTTAAGACGGTGGTGAGTCCATCAACAGTTAGTGAATTTAAACTTGTTTGGGGTAAACATAGATCTATGTTCAAACAAAAAAAAAAGCAGAAAAAGGCAGACTTGTTCTTTTACTCTTCTATGTTTCTTTTTAAAAATAGTTGTGCCTTTATTAAAATTTACCAAAATTTTCACTCAAATAAACTTTACCAAAATGTTACCAAAGTTTTAGCAAAATGGAAAAACAAATGATGTCAAAATGAATTCCAACATGTTTTGTTTCTTATCTTTGTTTAAGTATAGATTCATCTGGTGACCGGTCTCCAGCTACAGTCATGGTGTTAAGGAACTCTCAATTCTTCAATTGCAATTTTCCACAAAGAAGGAGGAGAAGGAAGGAGGGAGGTCAGAAGCACTTCTGAAAGATCAGAAGGATATCATAGAATACTCCTTAATAATGGCCACTGCGAGCCTACAGATCCAGAATTTAGCAGCCAATGTCTTCCAGATACGTGAGGTTTAGAAATGTCAGGTAGTTTCACTCAAATATCTACCAAAATCTGATATATTAGTTTAACTACTTAAAAGATCCCTCTGCCCCAATAACTTCTAGAGATGGGGTAACTGAAGCATCATAAGTATTGTTTTCTTTCAGCTTTAGCCTGACTATTCTTTCTAAAACAAATACTACCATTCTGAGATTTTTATCATGCTGGAATAAAACTACAAGAAACCATTCAAATATAAATTTCAAGTTTCTTAGGTATTTCTTTAAAAGGAATACACAAAATGTATTTTTAGTGAACTGCGAGCTAGAGAAAATCCTAGAAGTTGTACAAGTAATGTGCTAATTTTTTACAATGCTGCATTCTCAGCTTTGACAAATTGTCCAAAGTCATACACCTCCAGCAATGGTTAGGAATGGATGAGTTTAAATTATGCAACCTAAATGGAATATAATTCTAGAATAGTAATATTTTATCTGTGATTTATATTGAGTCCAGACAGATCCTAAAAGATAATATCAGAGAAATTTTGTGACCAAGTATCCTTAGTTCAATCAATGCAATGTGCTGCTATGAAGGTACCACTGTATCAGTTCATAATATATCAAGTCAATTAAAGCCATAGTCACCTACCAGTCACTCTGCACATACAACTTTTTTACATGGAGTATTCACTGAACAGAGCACAATTACACACTGCAAATACAGAATAGGTTCAGAAGACTAGAAGGGATAAGTCACAAGTGACAAATAATATATGATCTTTTTCCCTAACTCTAAGTCAAAATATGAACCCTATATTGCTTTTTAAGCAATCTGACAACAAGTTAATTGCAATCCCATTAAACGTTAGTAATGTGACTACAGCTTGGGGTGTTGGGGGACCTGTTGTTTTTTGTTCCAAGTGAAAAACACCCAGCACCCAAACCTTTTCCTACCCAGCCTTATGGTCCCTAAACCATCTTTTTCAAAATGTTTTTATTTCAGTTCTTTAAATCATGAATATTAAACATCACATATTGAGGTAATCTAGGGCAGTCTTCATGCTACCTTGCCACCCATCAAGATATTTGGTAATTGCCAGCAGGCAGGGTTTTCAATGCAAAAGAGATAGGTGGTGTCCCGTTTGCCATAAAACATACCTTCCTGCCTGTTTGCAATTTTCCCTTCTAAATACAATGAGCTCCACATGCACATGCATTTAGGATATATATATATATATATATATATATATATATGTATATATATATAACAATATAGATGACATTATCCCGGCCTGATCATTCAAGATGTCCAAAGATACCCAGAAGAGGAAGAAAGATGTCAGCATGCAACAGAACATGGACAGGTGAGTGAATATAAAATATTGCAATCAGGCAGGATATATTTTTATTTTATTGCAGAAGGCCTGTTTCTTCTGCAATAAAATACTTGTTTGCTACCAATTTTATTGTTACCATGTTAGAAAAACCTTGCTTACATGTAAAATGCTTCTCTTTGTTGGAAGGGGCTGAGGTATGTTGGAGACACAGTTCTCATCATAGGGTTTTAAAGACTTGAGTGCTCAGTGGTCTCTTTGCTTCCATTGTGCTAAATGAATGGCCAGACCATGTCTGGTTCCACAAGAGATAAAGAATGGACCAACTTGGGCCCAATAGGCACAGAGCCATCCAGAAACTGTATGATCTTCCAGCATGTAGCTGGACAAAGATCATCGAACCACCCCAGTAATTCTGACTTCATGGAAATTTTTGGCATCCCAATATTTCACTATTGAAGGTCCATTGTTACAAGCTATAAAAGCCATCCATTTTGCTGACTTCAAGTGAAATTCTACTCGCCACTAATGAGAATGCTTCTCCGAGCTGCCGGCAGCTTCAATGAGTGTAAAATATGCTCCATTTTAATTATGGAATATTTTGTATTTATGAGACAATAAAAGAAAAATACTGCTTAGATGAAGGAGCATTCTTCAATAATACGGCATAGATAAAATAAACTTATGGGCACAGCCTTGCTTTTTTTATGTTATAGGAAACACCCAGCTTTTTATCCCCAGCATTCAGTCACAAATAGGGAAATAGAGTAGGACAGGGAGAATGATGGGACTGGGGCAAAAATGAAAGGAAACAAATAAACAATGTGGCTACATGACAAGAGGAATCGGAAAGTTGAAAGATTAAATGGGGAACAATAAGTTTAAGGGAGGTTGTAAGCAGTGGTGTAGTTGTAAAAAAAGACGGGCACAGTACTATCCATGGCGAGCGTGTATGCGCATTATTGTTATTAAACAGGCCTGCCCCACTACACCCCTGCTTATGTTTCACTCAAAGGGGAAGAAACTTCCCTCAGGGTGACATCATGATGCCAGAACCACCCACTCTCCCATCGCAGGTCTGACCACCCTAAGCCTGCAATCTATGCAGGAGACATGGTCCATGGCTCCGGCAGGTCCCCCCCAGCGGGATCCTTTTCCTGACCCTGCAGGGGGTGAACCGGTCCGAGCCGCGGACCACCAAAACATTATTTGCAAAATAAGAGTGGACACATGTGCCCATTCCTAAAAAAAAGTGAGGGCACAGCGTTTCCACCCGTGCCCTCACTTTTGTTCTGTTGTTCTGTAAGGAAGAGTAGGTCAAGAAATCTGCAGATACCAAGGGCATTTCCAATCCACCTGCCTTGTTATATGGAAGAAGGACCCTACTGCAACCTCTATTATAGGAAATGACAGCAGATGTCTCCAGTTGCCTATTTGGTGATTCACCATATCAGAGCGCTAAGCAAAGTTAAAGAACTGCAATATAATAAATGTGCGATACACTGCAATCTACAATCACAATCCTTGGTCTAGGGTGAAAATGAGCTAGCATAATGTTTTTCTCAACCTACCCTAAAAAACCTTTTAGGTCCCCAGGGAACCCCTCCAATAATTACTATATCCACAGCTCATAGTATATTAGTGTGGTGGTCAAGAATGCCTCTTACATTGCTGGCCGTTGGGATGAATGTCACCTTTACAGATAGCCAAAAAGATTATTGGTGTCACTTAAACTGACCTGAGATTGACAAAGTGCTCTTTGGTAAAAGAACCCTTAGTAACCTCTGGAGGAATCATAGGGTTCCATCGAATCTTGGTTGAGAAACACTGGTCTAGGTCGACAATGATTATCTTCATAGCTTTACTCTAACATTCATTAAAAATACATTAATATACATTTAAATACATTTACTTTAAATACAATAAAATGTATACATGTATAATTTCTGCTCCATGGGAGCTCTTCTTCTACACTTTAGGGTTGTTTTACAAAAAGAGTTTCACTTTGCTGTTCACATTCTGCAAGAATTCCTTAACTTAGCTAAGTGGAAGAGGTGCAGCTCTGTTGACTTTAGCCAATCTAATCTAATCATACACTTGCAAAAATGAATATCCTTGGACATGAATAGATACTTATTGGTGAATATCTATGTGATATATATGTGAACTTTCAGCATCATTGACTCCTCTAATCCTTTGCACTCATTCACTTTTCTAAGTGAACAGCCAGAGCTCATTTATTATATCAACTCCAATGTCTAATCTTTTGAAAAAGAACAACACACTTAAAAAAAAAAAAAAACTACTCATCAAGGGCTACTTAAAAGCAGTGAATCTGACATTACATTGAAACATTCCCTGGCATTGAAACACATGGACCTAGAGGATTTTCCCGCCAGGGAATGCTTTAGTGAATGTCAGATTCACAGCTTTATAAATTGACCCCAAAGAGGTCTAGATGGATCATATCTGATCTTTTTTTTACTTACAACACAGCTGAAGGTTCAGGTTGGGTGACCAACTCCACTTGGCATTCTCCTGATAGAAAAGAAAAAGCCTTTTAAGAATGTCACCCTTATAACCGCTTGAAAAGGTTTTCTTTTTTCATGAAAGTGTCCTTAATGGACAATTCGAGGACACACAGCAAAATGCTGAACAGAAGCACAAAAA
>NC_092860.1:142146303-142185632 GCF_032062135.1 Pyxicephalus adspersus
AGACCCCTTGTGGACCCTTGTGGCTCAAGAGGGTAGAGGCTCTTTGTGGACCCTTGAGGCTGAGGAGGGTACAAACCTCTTTTGGACTTTGCAGCTGAGAAGAGTACGGGCCCCTTGTGGACCCTTGCCGCTGAGGAGGGTACAGGCCCCTCATGGACTCTTGTGGCTGAGGAGAGTACAGAACCCTTGTTGACCCCTGTGGCTGAGCAGGGTACAGGTCCCTCATGGACCCTTGCGGCTGAGGAGGGTACCTCCTATGTCTGCATCTGTATATAGGTGTGATTCTTGTTGCTTTTATATTTAATGTTGTTTATCAAAAATGTATACAGTATATGCAATACCCATAGCATTGTGAACTAAACACCCCTAAACACTTTTCAGTGTTAGATATCTCCACATTGGAGACAACCATTCTAAGCCCATCTCCTTCTTTCAAACAGAAAACCTGTTGAGGTTTGGACTCAGAAGGAAGCCAAGTCTGGGTAGGCATCTTTAGGTACCCGTGTGTATCTATAGTACTAGCTGTGGCAGCCATAGGGGACAATCTTTAGTTGCAGGATTAAAAATGGTAGTTGCTGTAATCTCTCTACAAAATTTGGAACATACTAAAAATATTCATGGTTGTGGGCATGAACTGCTGTTTTAGGAGAGGTTGGCAAGCTATCAAATAGGCATGGAGGGGGCAAGTGCAAAGTGACACCAAGACACGGGACACAGCCTAGATAAAGAGTGCTTTGTGTGCCACAAAACCATTCTCTAATGTGTCTCTGAGTGTCTCTGGAAATCCTCTGGAAATTGGTTGACCTCTTCCATTGTTATTCTTTTGCAACATTTGGAAAACATGCATCTCTACCTCCTATCATGTCATTTTCTGTGCCACATTGTCCTAATCCTCATGTGTAAACTTTTATTTTCTGAATTCAGAGTGAGCTTCAATAGAATTTGGTCTGACCAGGGGGACCGGGAACATCCAAAGGTGGATAGGCTGACCATTTTGGTAGCTGAGTTACCTATAAGAATTAGTCACTCACTGAGATTCATGGGGGTTGCAGAATGGCTAACAAGACTAAGAGCCATCTTGAGTTAACTAAAATTGACCTCCAGACACAATAGCCCCACTAAACTCTACCCACCTCTCTCCCCTCTAGCAGATACTTCAATTACTGCATATAATCAAGTATAAACTATTAGACAATATTAGAAAACAAATCTTGGTTTATATTTAGGTGAATCCTAGTGGTATGTCCTGGAACTGCATTGCCTCTGGTTAGACAAATCAGATATGCATAAAACAAGCTGTATGTTACAACATGCACAAAAGATCATTTAAAAGCATGTGACCCATAATAACTAACTCAAAAGTACAAAATATTTCAACCTGTGTGATTTATGTTTTTCCTTTTGAAATCAATGTTTCAAAAAATAATACTGTGGATTTTTTTTTATTTACATTATTTTATAGGCATTTACTGTTTTAAATGTTAGCAGTGATGGCCATATTTGTGCCTAAGGTTTATACTCGAGTCAGTGTAGTTTTCCTGTTTTTTTCAGGTAAAAGTAGGGACCTTGGCTTAAAAATCAAACCATTTTTTTATTGAAAATATATGTATAATTTTTTTAATAAAGTGTGTTGCTCTGTGTATTCATCTTGAGATTTAATTATTGAAATTTGACTAGAATGTACCTTTAACATTGTACACTTGATTACTGCCGCTTTTATTCCATGAAAGCACAGAATGATTTTCTTGACTTGAGTTGATGTTATGTTTGAGCTTCTTTACTGGACAAAAAGAGATTGTAATCTTGCCTATCTGGTATTTTTACTATTCTATAATCATTATAAACAGCTAAACTCCAGACGGCCCAATTAAATGCTCATACTGCAGCCCAGCACCTGGTCTCCAAAGAATATAAATTATAAATAATAAAAATGACTTCCAAATAAGTGTTTTTTTCCCCCTCAAATTTCTGCTTTCATTGCATTATGTGCACCAGTTAGCCAGTGTTGTATGCAAAATTAGCACTAGAGCTCATAGATCTGTATCTACAAACATTAGGTTAGATCATTACTAGTGGTGCAGGATAGTGCATACACAGTGCATTAATATGCTTTATGTAAAATGTGGGTTTTAATGCTGGTTACTGCAAGTGCATTGGTGTAAATACAGCCTTGCAAATAATGTCGGGAGCAGTTCCCAGTACTTGGCTTTAGATATTTACGTAGCTTGGGGGGATTTCCTGAACTTGGCTGTGGTCATCAGCATTGGTGTGCGTGGATGCTGCACAGTTTTACAGAGAATCTAAAAACCCAAAGTAGCAATACAATGAGCAAAACCTGATTTCTCAAAAAGCCATCTAGGCCGTGGCCTGGGGTGCCATGTCCAATAGCAGAGGCATTTGTACTTCTATTGAAAATAAAAGTACTTAGCATAGGGCTGTTCTGGCCACAATCATGGTTTCCATCAATGACCATCCACTATCATCATGTCCTTCCAATATTCGTCCCTCGAGCACAAGCTATCTGGCTTAGGGGAGAAAAAAAAGTACAAATCCAGTAAAAGTACAAAAGTACAAATCCAGCCCTTTCAATGAGCAGTTAATGGACTCAGAAAGTGGTCTTATAAGGGTGGAACTAACTTCACTCAGTGGAGCTGCTGGGTCACTGCTGGGGGGATCAGGGGCTACTGAGCTGTTTGGTCACAGCTTGGGGGGATCAGGGGGAGCTGAGCTGCTGAGTCACTGCTGGGGGGATCAGGGGGGACTGGGCAGTTGGGTCACTGCTGGGGGGATAAGGGGGAGCTGAGCTGCTGAGTCACTGCTGTGGGGATCAACAGGGACTAAGCTGTTGGGTCACTGTTGGGGAGAGCTAAGCTGCTGAGTCCCCGCTGGGGGATAAGGGGGAGCTGAACTGCTGAGTCACTGCTGGGGGGATCAGGGGGGACTGAGCTGTTGGGTCACTGCTGGGGGGATCAGGGGGAGCTGAGCTGCTAATTCATGGTTGGGCCTAGAAAAAAAAAGAAACTGTGCTGCTGATTTGCTGCATGAAAAGGCAAACATTGAAGCTTCAAGTGGAATAATAGTAAAAATGTGCTCTGTGTTCCTTTAAATTTGCCACACTATTATCACTTCAAAGAACAGAATCCTTTCCTAAAAATAAATAGCGAAAAGGGTGAAACTTACTTAGTTCCTTTATCTTCTGAGGCTGAGCCAGACAGATTTCTGCAGTATTTAGATAAATGTCAAATTTGCATGCAAACAAACCAGGATACAGCCAGTGAGAGCTGACATGACAATAAAGAATTGAATGCACTGTCTGACATAATACATTCTGCAGGATATGTCCTAACCATGCAACTTGTCTGCTTCCAATCCTTATGTACTGTAAAATAGTGGGAATTGAGATATTTTACACATTTGGCATTACTTTGGGACAAAGACATAAAGCAAAAATATGAGCAAAGAGGAGTTAGTAGACCGCTTTAAGCTCTTCTGATGTGAACTTTGAGGATGAACTGTACCACAATGCCTGCAGTTACAATGAGGGATTGTTTATAAACCTAATAAATTACATAAAAATGAACATACATGTGTTCAAACACAGCTTAGTTTTATGCCAGAGTATACTCTTTCTTTGCATCCAAGGTATTTCATTTATCCACCATGAGTAAGTGGAAATACCGAGGGATCAGGAGTGCGTTATGAGGATTTTTGGGATCCTTAGGCTTACTAGAAAGCTATAGGAATGCCAAGAGATGTCTATGGCGCCTGAATAAATGGGGTCTAAAGAACCTAGTACATTCCTCTTTTAACTTTTCTCTTTTTTGTTATCAAATGCATACAGCTAGCGTTGGAAAGCAAGTAGATCTGCTCAGAGACATCAGAAAATTGACATAACTGAAATGCTGGGCTTCTAGTATGTTGCATTACCAATATTAAGGAAAGACTGCTATCAACATATTCTTTGCCTATTATATGGGAGCAGTTTAATATTTGGGCCTAAACTTTACATAAAAGTGTTGATCTAAAAGTCTTCACATGTATTTGTAAATTTAAGCATAAACATGTTTTTAACCTATAATGCTGAATTGTTTCATTACACTTTCTGCACTGGCAGTTCTGGGAAATATTCATATCGTTTAACATTGTAGAGCTATCATCTCAAGTTCCCAGAGTCAGAAGGATAGGAAGTGATGTGCAAAATCTATATGTATATATATATATCTATATGGGGACACAGACAACAAAAAAGGCAACTTTTTTTTAATTTGTCCTGGTGACCACCCCTACCCATGTCAACCCTTTTACCCCTCTGTTTCTTGTTCTGCTATTACTGAGATGAAGAGTAAATGAAAATATCCCCAGAGCAATCCCAGCATGAATAATTTAAGTAACTCGAATCCCACTCTTTTTAAAACAAATGGAACATTTTTGGGTGAAGTTCACCATATAAGTCAGTTGTACTATTTTACTAGTTAAAGGGGAACTCAGGAAAGCATATATTTAAAGAGTAATGTAAAAGAAATATACAAAAAAGTCAAATTTTTATTTTTTACATTCGTGCTGCCCTTTCAATGACACATTTATACGAATACCATGATCCCAGTACAATAGTGTCATTAGCTTGCTGCTCCTGATGCCTGCGATATATTTAAATGGAATTAGTCATTTTAGATGGCAGCTCCATAGTTTTCTATTGTGGGGACTTATTCTATTAAAATAAGAATCGGCACCAGAAGCTAATAATACCACTATGCTGACATTCAGGGAGCTGTAACTGAAAAGCAGAGCACAGAATACAGAGGTTTGTAGTATTTGACTGCCTAAACTCACCCCAGCTCTCCCATTATAATAGAAATGAATGAGAAAGGTTGAAGAAGAATTTATGGTAGCAGGAATGGCTTTCAATTTTTGTCCCATGGTTGGCATGCTAGTGAATGGAATATTTAAATTGTGCAGAGAAATGAGATGCTTCTGCTTTCTTTACATCTCCATTGCCTGTGCAAGCCAACCACAAAGCTGGACAACACCTACTATAGAAGTTCTTATTTGCTTTATAAATGCCTCAAAGTGCCTGTTGACCATCTCCAACCGTCTTTGTGAATCTTCCCCAAAACACAACTAAACGTAATTTATAAAAAAAATGCATCCATGCTGTTACTTTATTGGCGAAGGGATAGGTGATGCTCCTTTCCCAATTAAATAAACTTACCTGCCCGATTGTATTTTTTTAAAATGTTACTCATCAGTCCGAACTCACAGCAGTAATCATCTTCCCCCGGTCTTCTTCCAGGTTCCTGGTCCTTCACCATCTTGATTGGCCAGGCCAGACGGATTTAGCCCCTGCACATGTATGTGGGATTTCCTTCATGCCCGGGGTATGCCAGGATACCCAGCATTGTATACATTGAAGAAAAGATTGCAGTCAGGCATGTTTAGTTTATTGCAAAAGGGACATTGTCTGTCACTTCTGCAATAATAAACTTGCTGTTATCAATTTTTTAGGGGTTAATTTTAGTTCTGCTTCAACATAGGACACTTAACACGTTGGTTCCCATAGTCCTTTCTAATGACACTTCCTGGAGTTCTCTTCTTCTACAAGGACGGAAAGACATAAAAACCTGACACTTACCCATTTTACCTATTATTATTTGTTATTTGTTCCCCCCCCCACAGTTTTTCTCTATCTGAAAGCTGCAAAACAAAACAATTTCCTTGGCCCCATCTTCTAAAGCTATCAGTAGGTTCAGGTGGCATCACCATGCCTCAATGCCACGTCCCCAGAGGTGGCTGCTGGCACCTTGCCAGTCAATCTGCCACTCTCACCACAGCACTGGTTCTTAAAGGACTTAAAGTACTGTATCTCTAACTGCCGCCCCCATTCATTCTCCATGGGGATGGTGCGGAGAGAATCTCTTTGTAGCGTCTCCCTCAAGGCAGTGGTGCACTGGCATTAAGGAAGTGGTAACCGTCCCACAACTTCATGGCCAATTTGAACATAACCTAACATGTTTTTGCAATTGGCTTAAGTGCATTTTTCATTGAATTTTTCAAAGTTATTGGAAGTCAGAATTAACTATTTTGTTTTTCTTTTCATGAAAGGTCTGCTAATAGGAATGCACAGCAAACACATTTCCAAAAGTTCTAAAAATGAAAGCCAGACACAGTAACAGGAACATTTTATGAAATAATTATGTACAGTTATAAAAAAAATCTGCATTTTAAATGACTGCTGGCAGAACAGTTGGGAACTTATACAAACAAGACATTGCTGTCAAAGGCCTCCTTTTGCGTTCATATTAAGCCCTGATAAAATACAAGCACTTGAATGCAGAATATAGAAAAGGTTGCTTTGCCTGCAGTGATAATACATCTTGATGGGACTTTGCTGCATCCAAAGAAACACCAAGGATGAACGGTTAAATGCAACCTCAAAACTGTCATCCACAATGCCTTAATGATACAAATGGGAATCTGCTGACCTGCATTTGTGCTTTAAATGCAGCAACCACTGCATTTAAATGTAAATGTCTGATAGAAGCCCTGTCCATTCAAGCTATCAGAAAAGTCCATATTAATGTAAATCTCTTGTTAAAACTCAATTTTAGATAGAGGTATGTATTGGAAATCACGCAGCACAATCAAAATTCAGTGCTGGGTGCAATATGGACATTTGAACATGATGATAAAGAAAAAATAAATTTTGACTATAGATACACTTTACCCTAAAAGTGTAAAGTAGCCGTAACATTAAGGATGCCCCTTGTTAATAAGGAGCCGCAACTGTCCCTCCAGCTCCCTTCCAAGAACACACTCCTGCTTGCACCCAGCCATTGCCAAACTTTGCCCAAGTGTTGATGTGGACTTTAGGATTTTATATGAGAAGGAATCATAAAATATACTACTGTATAAACAAGGCTTTCCCCCATACTAACAAATAACTTTATCACCTACGTCTTATGTTTTTCCACATTTTCTCAAAGTATTGACCACTCAACATCAAGTTTGTGACCAACAGACCATTGTTCTACCAGATGTACAAACATTTCAAATCTTTTTATAGTTAACAACTCATGAAAATTACAATTGTTTATTAATACTTGAGAATAATCTCTACATAGCCAATATTCATAGATATAAGTTCCTAAAAATGTTTTCAGGAACCCACGGGTGGTCCAAACAATGTCAGACAAACTTAATGACAAACTCCTTGATGTCTGAAATAAAGGTTCAGTTTATCAGAATGGGGTGTGGTGGTCAGGATCTTTAGCCAAGCACCCCAAAAAAATCAAATTTAATAGTTTTGGCTATAGATACACTTTATTCCTAAAACTTTAGAGTGGCCCTTACATAAAGAACACCCCTTGTTAATAAGATTCAGCAGCCACCCCTCCAGCTCCCATTCTTTCTGCCTATTCCCCCAGGAACACACTCCTTCTTGCATGCAGCCAGCAGCAAACTTTGCCCAAGTGTGCACGTCCCTGGTATCGCCTGTGCAGGCAGCCTGGAGGGGGGTAACGTGGTGCACATTTTCAGAAGTTCTTAGGAACCCATGGGTGGTCCAAAAAATGTTGGCATGTTAGCAAATTCTCTGATGTCTGAATTAACGGCTCAGTTGATCATAATGGGGTATAGTCCTCAGGATTGTTAGCCATGTACCACCAACCCAAAAATTAAAAATAGAAAGCTTTGGCTATAGATACACTTTAACCCTAAAAAGTTTTAAATGGCCCTTACATAAAGAACACACCTTGTGGATTAGCCCCTCCAACTCCACTTTTTCCCCCTCCCCCCCCAAAGAACACACTCCTTTCACCCAGCCAGTGCCAAGTGTGTGCGTCCCTGGCATCACCTGTGCAAGCAGCCTGGAGAGCAGTAAGTTTGTGCAAATTTACAGGAATACATGTGTCAGCACATGATGCTAAATACCCTGATGTCCAAAATAAAGGCTCAGTTGATCGATCACATTGGGGTGTGATGGTCAAAATCTTTATCCAGGCACCACAAACCCAAAAAATCAAAATCAAAAGTTTTGGCTACAGACACACGTTAATCCTAAAACTTTATACCGTCCCTCACATAAAGGACACCTCTTGTTAATATAATTCAGCAGCCACCCCTCCAAACTTTGCCCAAGTGTGCTCGTCCCTGGCATCACCTGTTCAGGCAGCCTAGAAAGTAGTAAGGATGTTGCACATTTTCAGGATCTTTCTGGAACCCATGGGTGGTCCAAAAATTGTTGTCACATGTTAGGAAATTTTCAGATATCTGAATTGAAAAACTTAGCCGATTACTTTGGGGTGAGGTGGTCAGAATCTTTACCCAAGCACCACAAACTCAATAAAGCAAAATCAAAAGTTTTGGCTACAGACACACGTTGATCCTTAAACTTTATACCGGACCTTAGATAAAGGACACCCCTAGTCAATAAGGTTCAGCAGCCACCCCTTCAGCTTCTCTTCTTCCCCCCTATCCCTCTGAAGAACACACTTCTCCATGCACGTAGCCAGTGCCACACTTTGCCCAAGTGTACATGTCCTTGGCATCACCTGTGCAAGCAGCCTAGGGAGGAGTAAGGTTGTGCACATTTTCAAGAGTACTCAGGAACCCATGGGTGGCCCAAAAAATGCTGGCATGTAATGGTGAAATTTCTGATGTCTGAATTAAAGGCTCAGTTGATCACAATAGGGTGTGGTGGTCAGGATCTTTACCCAAGAACCACAAACCCAAAAAACAAAAATAAAAAGTTTTGGCTATAGATGTACTTTAAGCCTAAAACTTTATATCGGCCCCTTTTTAAAGGACACCCTTAGTCGATAAGATTCAGCAGCCACCCCTCCAACTCCCCTTCTTTCCCCTATCCCCCCGAAGAACACACTCCTCCTTGCACGCAGCCAGTGCCAAACTTTGCCCAAGTGTGCGCGTCCCTGGCATCGCCTGTGCAGGCAGCCTAGAGAGGAGTAAGGTGGTGCACATAGCAGCATGGACTTGTTAATAATCTCGCAGTGATCTTGTCAGTGTACAGCAGAGCGGTGTACAGAGCGAGCACGAGACACATCCAACTCCGGCTGGGGCAGCGTTCCAAAGGTTAGCCGTGCATTCTTCTTCATTACCCCCAACCCTCCGCATCCTCTCCTCCTCTTGATACCCCCTGCTTCCTTCCCCCAACCCCTTCTTTTACCCCCTGCTGCGTGTCCATGGGTCCGGGGACACTGTGGATATGCCCGGTACTGGAGAGAGAAATCTCCCCGTTGGATCTCCATGTAAATGACCGCTCTGCTCCTAACAAAAGCCTTGATGTTGAGCTGAGTGGAGAAAGAGGAGGAGGTTGAGGAGGGGGGTGAATAAATGATCTGACAGTCTAACAACCTGAAGCCACTCGCCATATTTTTGTTTATTCATGTTCTCTATCCCCCTCTCCATGCCTGTCATGCTTGAATCTCCCCGGCATGCCATTCTATTTTTTCTTAGAATATTATTATTATTCCCCCCTGCATCCCCCTGTCGATCAATGTTGCTGCTGTAGCTGCTGCTGTTATTGTAATGATCATTGTGCTGATATTATTATTATTATTATTAGTATTGTTATTTTTCTGGAGAAGATGGGAGGAGGTGGTGGTGGTGCTGCTGTATCTGCTGCTGGAGAGTTTGGTGGGGAATGTACAAGAATGTTTTACTGAAGGCTGCAAGCTGTCCATACTTTAGTTCTCCAAGCTGGAGGAATATGTCAATGGATGGAGACCAAGAAAAAAAAAAAATCTTTAACATCCCCCCCACCGCCAGCATCACCACCACCCTAACACCCCCTCGCTGCCTTCTAATCCATCCTAATCCTTTTGTTACTCATTTATTGTAATCCAAAGGAGGATGTAATAAAGAAAAGCGAAGGGGGGGAATTTTACGACCAAGATCAATAGGACTTTTTTTATGCTTTTTATATACCCGGGTTCAATAAAAATCTTCAAATCCCTCCTAATGGTTTAAAAGCGGACGAGTGTGAAATTTGGAAAAGCACAGTGCTTACCCTCACTGATTTGTACAATATTATTTAAGTAAATATAAACCTTGATAAGATAATGATATTTTAAAAGTTGTCATTTTTTATTAAATTAAAATATAGCAATAGAGATCCTTGTTCGGTACTTCCTGTTATAGGTTGACAACTGCCAGCTAGGTGTGCTTTTACGTTGTCACGCTTTCTCCAGAGAGACTACAGGAGCTGGCACGCATTGGGCAAGCATGGTGCAATGTAATCAGGAATCTCATCCAATGATATGAAGCCTGTGGACAAGAAGTAGTTGAAGGAGGATGCAGGAGATCAGCACTATACAAAAAAGAATTAAAATTATAACGGTATTTCATAAAAACATAAAGCAGACTTTATGTCATCCGGTAAGGGTTTAGATTTACTTTAATACAAATAATAATTTATATATGTTGATATGGGGATTGAATCCAGAGTTGTGTGCTGTCTGTAATATGCTGATATAACAATATCTGGAATATTATTGCACAGTCCAGGGATGTTTTAAGATTTGTGATTGATTGGAATGGCATTGACAAAACTGATTGGAGTCACTGCTGGCTATAAACAGGAAGATTTTCAGTTCTTTCCATCTAAATTCAGGATCTGCTGTGTGTGACTTAGGAAATCCCTATTATGTGTACATGGGTTTTGCTGTCACCTATTAATTACCTTTACACTGTCCTATCATTGCTGCATGTGCTGCCATTGGTCATTGAACACAGATCTCACACATGGGAATTGGTAGAGATACGTATATGTTAGGATCTGACTTCTGACATGTGGATTGGTCTAGGCTTCATGAAACTCAACAATTTATGACTTCTTCCATACATACATCAATATTAATTCAATCAATTTGTTCTATAGCTGGCTTGGGAAGATGAGAGATTGTATTGTTTAAAAGTACTTGCAGTGGATTTCGCCCAGTTTCAAGGTTTAATACAGATTGAATGAACTGCATGGAGTTTGCAGGTTCCCCCCATGTTTGCATACTCCGAGTACTCCGGTTTCCTCCCACATTCCAAAAATATGCAGCTAGGTTATTTGGTTTCCCCCCTAAATTGATCTTAGACAAATAAATACATAAGACTATGGTAGGGTATTAGATTTGTGGAACAGTTAGTGCCATGACAATGGACTTTGTACAGCACTGCGTAATATGTCGGTGCTATATAAATACTGTGAAATAATAATAATTACATATTCTGACCCAAACTGGGGCTGGGCCACCATGTGTGGACCATTGTAGCATCCTGTGCACCATGCCTAAAGCATTTCGGGACCTTTGTTTTATAGCCATGTGGAGTGTCAATCCAAACACAATCAATTGTACTACCACTCGCTGCAATCAACTCTTTAGTATTGATTCTTTGTAATCAATGAAAATACAAAGTCATGCATTCATATGATTCTCATTTGATCAATCTTTCAAATATTTATGATGAGTATATGTGCAAATGCTTCAAGACTCCATGAAAGAGAAATCAATAGAGAAATCTCAAAAAACTATAGGATCCATGCTTATTTACCGACCTGGCTGTTTTTTGGATTCACTTGGTTTACTGGTTGATCAAATTCAGAAAAAAAAATGATTTATGATCAATTAAAAAAATGATGATCAGTCAATGCAATGAGTAAATCAAGCCAGGTATGGGCAGCCAACTCACCTGGAACAAGTAGGTAGGAGAAGACTGGGCCATTACTCACTAAGTAATAAGGTGAGAATGACAACCCTGCATCCTAAATCTATAAAACCAGCAACATGGGCTCTCATATTTCTATCAATATTAGACAATGACTATATAGAAAGATGGGGTAACAGCAACAGGTAACAGGACCAATCCTTATACTGAGAAGTTGTAATGCGCTGAAAAAAGAGTGCAGCAGGTGTTTCTTTTGGTAACTTTGTTATCGCTTCATTTATCATTTAAAATTAATTAATAAACAGTAATTATATAGCCCCAAAATATTACGCAGAGAAAGAGAGGACCCTGCTCAGAAGAGCTTGCAATGTACTAATTGGGACAGTTTTTTAATAATTTTTTTTTAAAGTCTCAACCTTTTAGGACCCATTATCCTGCAGACATGGGCCACCATAGACACAAGATCATCACCAGATCTGGTTAAATTGGCCAGGTGTCTGGCACCTTGCTGCTTTAGCCTGGCCATATATTGGCAAATCTCTAGCCAAGAACAACCAACAGTAAAGCCCCATATAGATGTGTGATGGTTGTCAGACAATTTTTCATGATCAGTGATAGGTAAACAATGGAGTGCTGTTCAATTGAGAGGGGAAGGAGGGAGGAGGAGCGAGCTGCACCCCACTGTACCGTCCTCCAAAGGAGTTCACATTCCCGATCAATCAGTCATGGCGGATTGATAAACTACATCAGGGGATTGCTGTACTTATTCACATTTTCATTTGTGCTTGTCTCAGATGATGATTATCAGACATGTGTACGTAGCTTAAGGTCTCATCCTTCTTAGTGAGATTGCTGCTCTTCCAGGGGCCAATTATCCAAGAGAACAATTCTTCCAAAAATGGCCCCCGAATGTTGCAGCATTTGTTCTCTTTTCTGCTAAACATAGAAAATAGGGGAATTTTTACAACAACTTTGTTTTACTTAGAGACCAACTCTGCACAAGACTAACATTTCAGTTTTGCATTGCTCATGTCACGTCAAAGAACCAATATTGATCCTTTATAAGACCGTAATTCTGCTCTGTCCAGTCGCAGTTCCACGGCTCCAATTTGTAAATCGATCAATTTGTTATCAAACAGCCAGCCAACCGCTTGAAAGCGACTCTTCTATTGCTTACTTTTCTATAAATTGAGGGAAATCTGCACATAAGTGCTCAATATTTATTCGAACACGACTTTAAATTTGCTGCACGAATGCAAAATTTGCACGTTGGCTACTCGGCTATCAACGCTCATTCGCTTGCACCTCGAACTTGCTCTTCGGTCGTGGCAAAATCCACATTCGTCACCATTCCTTCTCTGCTTTGGCACGGATGAGGTTAACGTCCATTGAACTATAGTGCAAAGGGGTGGATGCGGATAGAACTGAGCGAACCGGCTGCTTGGCAGTTGAAGTGGCGTTTGGCAAAGATGGAAGCGGCAAGACTGTCAGAATAAGTCCACATTGCTTTATGATCAGCAGGAGACATGAATAGTTAACGCTTGGCGCTGCCCACAGGGGTGTGTGTGCCTTGCGGTGCAGAAATTATAACAGGGTTCCTTGGGAGGTGAGTTCATTAGCTGGCGATGAGAAAAGAAATCTGTTTTGGGTCTGGATGTGGCGGCGTGAAAGCAAAGGCGTCGAGAAAGGACAGTGATGTCTTCAGTGCCGGTCGCTAACATGCTGCGAGGTTCAAGCGTCACAGATCACAGAGGATCACAGAAAGCACAGACACCAATTTTACCCCTGTGAGATTTATTCTTCTTTTTATTCCTCCTCCCTCTCTGAGATTCTTCTGCTTTATTGTTTTGGTTTTTGTGGAAATCAGAAGTGACGATGTGAACGGACGCATGCATGCACTGTAAGTACCAGGGTTTTTTATAATAATTCATTTTTGCAGCAATTTGTCATGTTGTATATCTGTTTATCGTCTTATTGATCGTGATGTCATTCCAACTCTTGGGCATGTTGAAAGTTTGCAGATCTTGAAGGGAAATAATATAATGTGATAAAAATAAATCAAATGGTAAAATTACAATAGCAATGAATGCAATATAAAAAAAAAAATAAATCAGTGATTTATTCTAAATGCCGCTAGTATAAATACCTGAATCTGGCTTGATAACATTCTCTTGTAATTCTATGAGGGAGGAGAGGGAGGGGCAATATTAGGTGAGCTACATGACCATGTGCTGACATGGAACATGCTGAGAGGAGGAGAGAGCAATGAAATGACTTAATCTATCTGCTGCTGCTCCTTGATGAGCCAGTCACAGGCTGAGGGCTGGGAGGTGACCGGGCTGTGTTGGCTTATTGCGGTACTTTAAAGTTAGACCATATAATCTTATATGATTACGATGTGTCACTTACCTGCAGCTATTCAAAATCAGGTCACCTGTAATGTGTGTGACCAGGCTATGCTATAAAAGTCCAATAAAGCTTCCAACTCATTTCTGATCTTAACAACTTTTGCTGCATCTTTCAGCTTTATCAAAGCCTGCAGGTGTGTTACAGTGATTTGCAGATTAAACAATGAAGGCTTTATTAATATTAACAAATTTGTGTAGAGTAATATTTAACGGGGACAAAAACTGACTTTCTGAAAGTTTATTCAATGTAAAAATTAACCAAATTTGTTCAAGTTCAGTTTGCTTATTTTTGCCTTTCCTGGTTCCAGCAGTATATCTATCTATCTATCTATCTATCTATCTATCTATCTATCTATCTATCTATTGATGTAAATTGATGTAATATTGATGTAATAAATCATTATTATTATTATTATTATTATTATTATTATTAATAATAAAAAACTGTATTTAAATAGCGCCAAGATATTACGCAGTGCTGTACATTAAATAAGGGTTGCAAATGACAAACAGACACAAGAGGAGAGGACCCTGCCCAGAAGAGCTTACAATCTAGGAGGTGAGAGAAATAGCACACAATAGGAGGGGGATATGGAATGGTGGGGTAGTAGTGAGGGTTTTAGGGGACATAGGAAGACAGGTAGGCAAGTTTGAAAAGATGGGGTTTGAGTGGTCTTTTAAATGAGCAGAAAATAGGAACAAGCCCAATAGGACGAGGAAGACCAGCTTTACATGTTTAGTTAATGTTATACCCAGTATACAAGAGGGAGTGCTGGCATTTGTATTGGGGGCATGGGTGAGTTAAAGTAGAATGGTAGCAGTTTGGACCCTTCATCCCTTTCATTGTCATAGGCAAAGAGTACAATAGACACAAAAGAAGCCTCACTATATACAGTGCTTATATTGGCATGATCCCATAAAACACTGATTGCACATATGTTCATCTTTACTTGTTAAGTGATGAGAACATACAGAGTTTTACACTCTTTTAACTGTGCTATTTATCTGGCTTGGAGGTAAAAGCTAGAACCCCTAGACATTCATTTGCTCTCACCAAGGGTTGTCTTATGGATGATCTAGATCTTGTTGAGTATGCAGGCTGGGGAAATTATTATGATCACCCAACAGCATTGACATTAATCTGCCAACAGCATATTTTGCATGGTGAACTGGGCCACTTGGGAGAGTATAGGGGCCCATATACTGGTCAGTATCTGGTGCTTTGGAAAGAGATCCCAATTTTGAGACCTCTTTCAAAGTAACCCTACAATTCTCAATGGTATATGGATTGATAACAGCATAGTTTGCCATGGAGGTGCCAACTCTCACACTTGGTGTACCAAACTAAAAGTTTCCCAATTAGTCTTGCTCACTGTTATTGTACAAATAGCAGACACGAGTCAGCGCCAGTAGCAATGGTCCCTCGGTGAATTTTGCATCAAAATTGTCATGACAGTCTTTGTGACAATCTTTGTGACAAACCCCTTCAATGTGAAACATGCAATTGATCATTGGTAATTAATGGCGAGCCAAATAATTACCAAATTAACTTTTACAGCTTCATGTGTAAATAGAGACCAGCAATGGTATGAAACAGCGCTGGCAGCTTGCAGTTGGGTATGTAGATTGGGTTCCCTCGTCAGCACAGTTTCTTCTATATAATAACAATCTCAGCCTTTTCATTTCTTTTTTTCTTGTTAAACACACACTCACTCACATACGTGTTCATGATTGTCTAAGGTGCAAATGTAGAATCAACACAGGCATCCTATGATGGTATTAAGTGATCCCCCATGTGGTATTGGTCCATAAAAAACAAAAAATACCGCCCAAACAGGTTCTCTATACAAAGCGCTTTTATTCCTGCTGTCACCTGAAATGATCATTATTGATTAAGTGACTTTGATTAAGTTTCTGTAAAAAGGCTTCAGGGGTAGCCAGTCCGTTGCTTGGACTTGGGAAGTCCAGAAATCTAAATCGCAGTTGAATATATAAGACCGAAACTATGGCTGCTCTTGACAACAACAGTATAAGTGAAACGTTCACTCTCAGAGTAATGGCACACCACAGGCCTGTACTCTTAAACAATGTACAAGCCTGATTGGCAGCATTTATCCAGCAGGTTAAGAGTTGTCACACGGCAGTTAGTGGGCGTCTTTGTTAATCTTTTTTAGGGTACTTTTGCAAACTTAAACAGCTATGTAAAACAAGAGTCCAGACACATCTTGGTATTCCACCTTTAGCCTATTCTTTCTGTCCTATTAAAGAAAAGTGGTAAAGGGACCCTGTCATGTGTTTCCCTGCAAAATCAGATTTTAAATACTTCGCTTTCAAGCTGCAAGATCCGTTCAGGAGAAATGGTTGACCGACGTCCACTATAAAAGTGACTATTTGTCTCTGTCCCCTGCAGCACTGGTTCTTTCCTCTGACCTCCATGTCACTACTGTAGAGGATAATGATGATGCTTGCTTTAATTGCTCAGCCTATTTTGGGAAAAAAACAAGGCAGTGGCTAAAGCTATTGAGACAGTACTGTAACCCAGCAAAAATGTTGTGCAGATGCCAGAAAATTAACTAAATTTGCAATATACATACACACGTTTTGAAGCCACATTACAGCATCATGACCCTAAAAAGTGCAGCACCGGGGTTGCAGGTTAGCACTCTGGGCTTTGCAAGGCTAGGTTCCAGTTTGGAATCTCGGCCAGGACACTATAATACGATAAAGCCTTTTATAATTGGTGCAGCTCCAGATTTTGTATCCAATACAAAGTCCAATGGTAGTGGATCACTTCTACATTCCTAATTCTTATATAAAACACTAATATAGCCACAGGCCCACTGACTCACTATATACAATGATCCATAAGGTCCCAGGTTCTAATCTTAGCCAGGACAATATCTGCATGGAGTTTGCAGGTTCTCCATGTGTATGCGTGGATTTCCTGCCATATTCCAAAAAAAAAATGTAGTTAAATTGGCTTCCCCCAAATTGGTCTTGGACTGTGTTAATGACATATGACAATGGTGGGGAAATTAGATTGTGAGCCCCTTTGAGGGACAGCTAGTGACATGACTATGGACTTTGTACAGCACTGCATAATATTGCAGCGCTATAAAATAATAAATGACACTTTTGTAGCTCCCTCCAATTCTATATTATCAGTTACAGTAAGTATTTCTAGGAAGAGCTAAAACTAATTGATGGCTGTGAAATTCTGATTTTTTTTAATGAGATATTTTGTATGTAAAGAGCAGCAAAGACCCCTCCACCATATGTGTGTTTTGGATTCCTTCTGTTTCCTATAGAAGGGGTTCTACTAGAGTTGCAGTAGTGGGGTACACCAATGCACTGTAGCTATGCCTGGATGAACAAGCTGGAGTACTGGGCAGATGGATTATCTTGGCATCTTAGGTCTCTTTGTTCAATTTTGACTTTTTAAATATTGGATAGAATTGATTTAATTTTTTTTCTTTTGCTTCTTATGCAAAGGTTATTCTTATTCTATGTGACCAAAAGAAGCCTTCTCTCCGTGTTTAAATTTATACCCACCTGTAAAAATCAAATGCTTTTATGGTGGTCATATAAAATAAATGATGTGTCTGATATAAAAAGAAAACAGGGAAATATGTTTTAAAATGATTTCTCGCCGCTAGATCTTTTTTGGCAGTGGTGGTTTTTAACTGTTTTATTATTGCGCTGACTGACTGCGGCAGACAGAATGTTTATGTGGGTTGTATTCCTATGAACATAGAGTGACTTCCGCCAAAGCAGAAACTTTTAGCTGAGCTCATTTAGCTGCTTAAGCAAAAGAATTTTTAAAGAGACATTATTACCTTGCTCAGGGTATTGCCATTACCATTCAAGGGGTCCCTTGACCCACTGATAGCCCTCCAGTGTTCCTTTGCCACCCCTTCCTCAGTCCCAGATGTCACTTATATCCCAGTGTTAGCTGGTGTTGAATGCTAGGAGAGGTGATATGCTCTTCTAGGCGGGTGAAAGTCACATGTTTCCTCAAACCCAGACGCACCAGCTATTCTCATTGGATGAGGCAGCAGAAAGGAGCTGTAATGGGAGGGGAGTAGAGGCAAAGTGAATCTCAGTCAGTTGGAGGGCCCTTTGTACAAAGATGCTTTTTCTCCACTGTGTTTTCCTTTTTTAATGGTATTTTGCTATTTTAGGTTTATTAAGGTTAGCTTGGTTTATTTCATTTAGTGTTGTTTGTTTGTAATGTAGTAGATTTGATCTTTGTTTTTGTACTGTTGCTTTATATTTTTTTTTATTTTACTTTTCAGACTTTTTTTTCTTTCTGTGAAAAAAAAAACTTGAACCCTCAGGAGCATTTACTTCCCACTGCACCCCTAAACAATTTATTTAGCCTTCTTTATTGAGTCCTATACATTTTTACCACAATAGGGATCCTTAAAGTAAACTTTAGAAAACTTCACCTTGTAACAATTAAATGCAATTGCAAGTAAAGGTGTCTATAGATACCTACTTTTTGGTGCACCATTTTTTGTAATTAGTCACTAAAGACATCATCATGTTGTTAGGCCATTAGTAACTTCTAAATGTGTCAACATGTGGGCCAAAGTTTGGACTTTCCAGCAGAAGCCTTTATTTACTCAACAGCATGCCCTGATTTTGCCAATTTCTAAGATGTTCTAAAAAGCCTCAATTTAAACCCCCACAACCTGTTCATGCTTATTTTTCTTTTTGCATCTTTACTTTGCCCTTAGGAGTGAAGATTGGAAGTCAAGCTGTAAACTGTAAAGGACTCTCATACAAACCATCCAAAAACTTCTCTAGTTATATATTGATTTGCCATTTTGTTATTCACACCAGTCTTTTTTTCTTAGCATTTTCTCCACATAATGATTGTGCTTAACAATTGAACAACTGCCACTTTCTTTAGTAGAACGAATGTGCACAGCTTCCAAATTCTGTACCCTCATAGCTGTGTAGGAATTTCAGCTTCTGTAAACTGCTTGCTGGAGAGGAGGATGTACACGAGCACCTGCAGTGCAAGGATCTCCATGCTTCTGCTTCATGCATTCTGTGGATCCTTGTTCCTGGTATACAAATAATTCCTGCTACTGGTGGAATATTAACCCATCAGTTATCAGAGGGGAAGAAACAGAATAGACCTTTGCTCCAAAATTGTTTTTTGGTTACATCTTTGTAAAAAGGTCACTTTTCTCAGAGATGCTTCCAAGATGGTAGTCACTGCACGATGCTAACTCTCCACTCTTTCCCACATCCTTAAGAAACAAGTAACTGATTGTTGTGTTTTGTGCATTGTAAATCTGGGCAAAGAGCCAACAGAGAAGGTGTTAGGGCCATGTCCTAATAATGATTTTGTCAATGATGATAAGTAATTGCTAACACTCAACTCACATCCTCCCATGACCTTGTATTTTCATGGTTGCTCCATCCTTAGTTCTTTGGTGTTCTATCTGATGATGTAGCAAAATCTGTTAAGAAAAAAGGTAGCTGTATAATGATGATCCTGGGGTGCTGTGTCACCTCTGCAAAACTAAAGGGGGGAAAATAAAGTGCACCCCTAAACTCGCCTGCCCACTCCCCTCTTACCCATTCACAACTTTGCTTCTGAGTTGTCTTCCTATGGTACCCAAGAGAACCCATGGGCACTAGAAGAAGACCTGACCACTCTGCAGGGATGAAGAGAGAAAACCTAATGCATTATGTACCCATGAATTAAAGTACCGGTAAGTAAAATGGTAAAAATGGAAAAAGACCCCTTTTAGTGGTTCGTCTCTTTAATAAATAGCTACAGTACAGATTTTCAATGATCATGGATTTTTCTTGTCTCTACATGTATTAAAAAATGTAATTATGGCAGCTTCCAGCGAGAAAAAGCTGAGACTGCAGAACTGATGCTAGTCACTTAAGATTATCCATTTATCACTGGCGAGTATATAAATTGAGCCTTCACATATGAAGTTGTAAACTATGTTCTTACATTTTAATGCTTAGCTCCACTTTAAACTAATATTGCTCTATAAAATGTGTTAGCTGTACTTTCAAATGCTCATTTTTTTCAGCTGCAGGATTTTTACTGCTAAATCAGGAAAATTAGCTATATTTAAGCTAAGGGTTTGAAGTTTCATTTTAAGCTAAATTGGAACAGCTTGGTAGTTCAGATATATTCCCCAAGTCAGAGGAGATGGAAAATGATTTTGTTAGATTGGAATGTACACTTTACAAGGCAATGGGCGAACAAGAGTTAATCAATGCAATCAATTGTTTGTGAAGTCTTTTAATGTTCTGATATTTGATTGAGTGTTGCAGCTTTCTGCATACATATGTCCAGTGGAAATTGAAGATGATTATCCATAAAAGAAAGGGTTTAACTCCTTGTATTGTATCCACCTTTTGAGATCAGATGGTAGGAGATAACAATGTGATTGAACCTTATATTGAGCGATCCAAAGCAATTGGTCAGGAAATCTAGAACCGAAAATTAACTCTAAGAATATTAGCCTGTAGTTCTATGATAGTTTACTATTAATTTGTGACAATTATCCTATGTCTTAGTTAGCCTATGGGCTTTTTATTAATAATATTTATTTATATAGGGTTGACATTTTCTACAGCGCTTTATACAGAATAAATCACATCACAATCTAATATTCCTTCAATAGTCTTTGGCAAATTTAGGAGCTGGGTGAGGTGGTTAACCTACCCATACATTTTTGTGATGTGGGAGGAAAGCGGAGTACCAACAAAGAAACCCATACAAACATGGTGAGACATCGACCTGATTATTAAAGTTCTCCAAGACTGGAAAATATAGACCACCATGGGAGAACCTGGGTGATGCAGTGAAAATATAGACAGAAATATTAAAAATATAAATAAATGAATATAAAAAAAGAGCAGACATCAGGGACCACTTGGTGTTTTTTGTCCCCGTTGCTCCTTATGGAACAATTCCAGGAATTAATAGGCAGTTGGCAGCTATGTATAACATCCTTAAAGGTTTCCTTTTAATAATGGTGGTGATTTTGTTACTTGTACTTAAAATATTTAGCAGGGCAGCTCAGTTATACAAAAAACTCTTCAGTAAGATATTCATTTGAAAAACCCAAGTATATAACAAGGTATAAATGATCTTAAAAATGCAAGGAGAAAGAAGAAATGTAATTCTTTATTCCCAGAAGATGGATTTGCCAATGGCACATTTCATTTGCCAAATTTGCACTTACAAAATGTGTTGTCCTGGAAACTATTTATAGAACTTAAATATTTGCAAGGAATTAATTATGCTTAGGGGCTTCCAGATGAATTAATATTAGAATACAAGCCAGTCACATGCATGAGAGACGCCGAATGTATTCCAGAAGGGAGAAGGAGGGATCCTCTGTTACAGCTGATTTTTGTGCCAGGACATTATGACTGTCACTTGTATGCAATGTGGTAACAATTACATGGTTACAGTATGACGCCCCGGGCTACAGAGAATGTGGGTATGTGTTTCATTTTCTAAAACCTAGGTGGGCAGCCCGAGATACTCTCTAGATCAGGGCCATTTCTAGGAATAAGAATATCCTTAGGGCGCAGTGGTGCCAATGTAAGAGAAAAATCTAGCATGATCCTGGTATGTCCCCATAAAATACCTTGAACCATTATTTTGATTTTGCAGTAAAATTTTGTCACTAAAACATCACCCACTACTTGACATGCATGCTGCCTCTCCTTTACTATTTGTTGGCTGGCACAGCAGTCCTTAGATCTTTAGAATTGCGTTGACTCAATGTACTTCATTCCATGCTACCAAAAGCCTTGGTGATGAGGGACTTGAGCCCTGAAACGTGTTGGCAGCTGTATTTGTGTAGCTACAACAATTAAATTTGTAAGCAATGTGGATCTCTTTTCCTAAAAACAACAAAGTGGGATGGACCCAGCAGGCCCACCCACTACAGGCCACCTGCAGGAACCACAGGAGGGGCGGATACAAGACCGGCCACCCCGGACTAGGAAAGATAAAAGCAGTGACTGTTTTTTCCTACTGGATGCTCTGGAACACTGGAAATTTTTCATTAACAGCCATGTGAATAACATTTTTATGGTAAGAGCCTTTTAATTTGATCCTACTAGTAGATCTATTATTATTATACTATCTTTATTAGAGTGGTGTAATTAGCAGGATTGTCACTATGTAGATAGGGTGGTCTTAGTTGGACCTGTAGCTTTAGATGGGCATTATAGAGACCCTGACAAAAACTTAAAATTTGCAGATAAAAACACAAAAAGCTTATTTGAGAGGTATTTCCCTTTTCATGAACGTGAGCATGAACTATGTTTTGATTCCCTTGTAATATGCCTTTAACTCCAGAACACAATCTTGGTGGGAAAACCAAACATTCCCACGTCACAGATTTCCAAGCCAATTTTTTTTCATGGCAAATATGGACATCAAATACAAAACAAACAAATTTTATGATTCCTTCATAGAAAAAATTTCACTGTCCTGGTTATCCTGTTGAACAGTTGGCGGTTCCTTTGCTAATTAAAACAAAATGTAACTTATGTGTTTTAATGCAGCATAATTGTTATACCGCCACAAACTCTGTCCCCTTCTCCCAATCAAACCATTCTGTTTTTTTTTTCTTAACAAAAGTACTCTTAATTTGTAGCAAACAAAGAAATAAAATATTCATTAAACAAATTAAACCATGGGTCATGAAGCTGATTCACAGAACTAATTTGAAGTCACATAAAAGGAAGTCTTGGTGTTATACACTGTATACTGTTGTAAAATTGTGCACGTGCCTGCCTCAAACAGTACCAGATTACTCTTACCAACACTAACGTTCCTATATAATTTTCTATATTTATTGTATTGTATGTATTTTTATATTTTTATTTTGTATTTGTTGTATGGTATTTATCTATAACAGCCTCCATATTGTAGACATTTGAAGGCCATGCTGTAGGGTACATTAGTTTTGGATGTGATTTTAGCAACCAAATTATATTCCAGAGTTTCCGTGATCAACCAGAGTTTCCTAAAACACATGGGTTCCTCTGTGGGTTCCTTGATCTGCTGTTGACTGACCCATCTAATGGTGCTTGCATAGGGTATACCACCATTCGGCAGAACCAGTGTCATGGCACCAATTTTTAGCTGCCCATAAGGGTGGCATTCCAAGCACCAAGACTAGGCACCGAATGACCCCTGATTAAGCAGGGATTTCCAAAGACCTAACATTGATTTCAAAGGGTTCCTTTAGGGTAAGAGGGTTGAATAAAGCTACTCTATGGAGTAGTATTCCTTTTTGGTAAGCAACTATGTACAAGGATTTGGCAAGGTGTGGGGAGGAGGAACAGGGCCAGTATTAGTTACTAGCGAGCTATAAAAGAAAAAGGGGCTATGCTAGGGAATAGATTTTCCTAAACAAAATGGCCATAGGAACAAAAGCAAACTGAAAGTAAATAAATCATTGTTTGTACAAGCTAAAATACTGCAAGTGAGTCGTTTAGCAAGTTTGCTTTGACTTTATTTTCCACTACACATGGCAGTTCCTAGGCTTCATCTGACTTGCTTTTTATTGCACTGCATATCCTTTTGAGATGTATGGAATTATGGGGAATCAAACCTTTCTTGTTTCTTTCTAAACCTATGTAGTTGTCTTTTAATGGAAATAGCTGCGTATCATAAGAAGCCCATAGTGCGCATTGTGGTATACTGCGTTAAATGGTGCAGGTCCAGTTTTCCTTATGCTGGAGTGCATTGGCAGCCCATTCAAAATGATCCATCCATCCATGGGACATATAACAGACAGCCTTTCTATTGGAATAAATAAAATAATATTTTCTTCGAAAAAGGAGCAGGTACCAACCACTGGAATTTGCAGTAGTGGCCTCTGCTGCATACACTCAAATACATTTTATTGCCAAAACCACAAGCAAAATACATTTTTTAGGATTGTGCCAAGTATAATAGGCAAATATTTTATGCCTAGTTGGCCCATACTCAGTAGTACTCAAAATTATCAAAAGACAATGATACAAATTCCTCAGAGGTGTAGAGTTACCAGGAAATGAGGGGCTTAGAATTATTTCTCTCTAAAGTACCCAATATGAGTTGAGCAGTCCTTAGTCATACACATGTGCAAGCCTAGTGTTCATATACTTGTGCTTTTACTTATGTGTTTTGCTACTTTTATGTTGGGTTAAGTAATAGGCCCCTATTGTAGCATTGGGCAGGCAACATGTGATTTATATTGAGAAAAAAACACTTACCCATAGGATCGCACCCACCTCATACCAGCCAGAAGCTGATATGTTCACATTCCTAATATTCACCTCCTGCTGGCCCGTATAGTGAACAATCTGTACCCCTTTCACTTGCAGCTTTTTTTCTTGCTGGGATCACATTACTGATGAATGTTACTATGGGTGGCACCTGGCCACTCTTTCACCCCCACTGTAGTGCTGGTTTTAAACAAATTGAAAGCACGTTATAGGGCATATTTATTTAGAAAGATCTTGTACGTTCACACTACTATATATCTTTCGAATTCTTTAGTGTACATTCACTCATCTCAGTTCCAACAGAAACGTGTTTTTTAGCTAAACAAATTCACTTGGCAAATAATTTGGACATAAGCTCTAAAGAAAGGGGAAACAAAAGATAAACACCACAAATCAAAGTTCAGATTGCCATCTTTGAAAGTGGGACTGCTGAATTAGTTTATCGGTCCTCAACCTCCCCTAACCCCTGGTTGTCACTGAAATGAATCAGAGTGCTTACAATCCCTTTTTATATAAACTTCCCATAAACCCACAAAAAGATAATTTGCTGATATAACTTTATTATTTCTAATTACATGCAAGCTAAAGATAGGCAGCAATGTAAACACTACATGCCTGGGGTTTCGGAGAAAGATATTGGCTATAGTAAATCAAACACTGGACCCACAAAGCCCCATGGGCCCCTGCATGTGTCTATAATATCTCTAGATATAAGGAAGCATATTCTCATTCTATCTGCAGCTCTATGTTAGAGCCTAGGACAATCTCACATGAAGCCTCATTCATCTCACTACTGCCCGGATCCAAACTGATCACCCATTCACACTACAGAATAAAAACATACATAATATTCATAGAGACACAATGCAGACGTTCCCAGCTAAACTCTGATGTATTATTTAAAAGACTCACGTTTTAGACTTGAAGGTCCGGACACACATTTATTAGAGGTAATGTGTTTCCTCTGGCTCAGGCTGTTATCTGCTGCGCAAGTGTTTATGAAATGCAGAAATAGATATATTTAGGCAATATTAAAAAGCCAGTCAACTCACAGGTAGGTATTACTAAATCTTAACTATGCTGGGGGAAAATTACTCAACCAAGTAGAATATCAAGCCTTTTACTGTATGGCCAAAAATATAAATTACATCAAACACAAGATGCTTAGGAAGTCCCATTGAGCTCTTAAATTTCAGGGGGTCAGTAAGGGAATACCAATGGGACTGGGATCAATGGGATTCCTCTTTTATGTGAGATGTATTTGCCCAAGATTCCTCTCCTGTGTGAAGTAGCAGGTGGAAGACTCTCACCTGTGAGATAATTAATGAAGAAGCACTGAGGGTGGGGATATAACATAGAGCCGGGAGCTCAATCAGTAGCTTAATTTGGAGAGACACAGACAGGGGTCTGTGCGGGCTCAGCTCGGCTTGGAGAGACACAGACAGGGGTCTGTGTGTGAGCTCAGCTTGGCTTGGAGAGACACAGACAGGGGTCTGTGCAAGTTCAGCTCTGTTTGGAGACACAGCCAGGTGGACTGTGTGAGAGAGCTATGGTTGGAGACACAGCCAGGTGGACTGTGTGAGTGAACCCTGCTGGAGACACAGTCGGTCTGTGAGGGAGCTCGTCTGAAAGACTCAGAAAGTCAGTCTTGGTGAGTGAGCTCAAAAGTGAGTTGCTACAAGCTTGGTTTTGAGCTGACAGGGAGAAGCCCTCCAGCTGATAGACAGGGATGTCTTGATGTATAGTAAGGGCCCGACAGGCAAGGTTTTCTTTTGCTGTTTTGTTATTTTATCTGCAACCTTCAATAAACCTGGCTGCAAGCCAGCTTAAGGCTGATACCTTGGTGTGTGATCTGAGTTGGATGAACCAGACAAGTGTCCTTTGACCCCAGCAAAGGCGATCCTGAGCGTAACCCCTCACAATATATATATATATATATATATATATGACCAATTTGTGCATGCTTGGATCTCTTGGGCACAGGTAAAAACCTTAAAATCTTCACAACCCTCTTCCACACACATCATTTGAATATTTTTCCCCCCAATTTTACTTATATATGATTTTTCTTTCTTTCTCTAATTACCCTCTGGGACACTTACACTTTCAGGGGTCTGAACGTGTTATATTCACTTAAACATTCCCTTGTGGAGAATCCTTCATATCCATGTGGTTCAATGGGAGCAATTGATTCTCCGCCAGCAAATGTAATATCAGATTATTTGCTTTATAAATAGACCCCTATCCAATCATGATATACTGCATACCATACTTGTATCCTTCAATGTCTCAATGTCCGATAAATATGACAAAATGAAAATTGTAAGAATGTAGACAGCCAAGTTTAAGCTTAGTGACACATTACAGTTAACACAAGGCTCTATTACCTGACCTCAATGAAAATAACATGTGTTAGCCATATTAGTGGATTTCCTCTGTTATCCCGGAGATATAGTGTCCATTAGTCTGACACCCGTCTAATGTCTGCGGCCAGCTTAAATTTCTAGCACACCATTACATCTCCTTAAACTCTACATAGATATGTGGAAGAAAAGTGCTTGACACTTTACCTGTCACCTTCTGCACATGAGTGACATATCTCATCCAAGTCAATTACATAAGAAGTAGAGACATCTTGGGTGTCAAAACACAGAAGAAAGAGACCTAACGAATGCCAAATTCTTACTCATGGGATGTTGTGGGCAAGTGGAGGGCAGAGCTAGTTTATTGATCCAGTTGTGCTGTAATTAATTCAACAACACATTGAATATCAGTATTTAGAGTAGTATTTTTCAAATTTTTAATGTGGGGGGACCCCTGAAATAATTTTTAGGTCTTCAGGGTACCCCTCCTATAATTGTTATATTCACAGCTCACAGTACATTAGCGTGGTGGTCAGTAGGAAGAATGCCTTACAGATGCCAAAAAGTTCATTGCTATCAGTTAAATTTCTCATTGCTCAAGGATCCTCTAGTAACCTCCTGAGCAACCCTGGTTGAGAAACATTGCTTTAGAGTGTAACCTGTATTGTTTTACAGCAACCCTAATGTGAGACCAGGTGCATTGCTTTAATTTAAGCAAATATTTTGTTCTATAGCTTATTGTATCTGTATAATATAAATACAAATACCAGTAAATGTTTTTTTAGTAGAACAGAGGCAAACATATGATAAATTAGCTTCCTAACATACAGGTATAGCAAATCTACCTCTGAATAATATATACAGAACATTTTGTAGAAATATACTTTTAATGCTCCCTAGCAAATGACTAATAATTCTTAAATACATTTATACTGTAGGTATTTGGCATTGAATCACAAACGATCCCTTGGTTGTATCACCAAGCTCTGTGCATGCATGCAGTTAGTAGACATACAGAAGGGGAGCAAAGCAGTCATACAACGTTTCTACAAGGAACCCAATTTCAGCATAAAGTCTTTATTGAGTTGGATATTTTAGCACATCTGCTTCCTGCCTTTGTCCCTGTGTAGCTTTAGTGTCAGGCTTTTCATGAATATGTCATTTTGCTCATTCTTGCTTTTCCAACAAAGTTTTTAGTTCAACATGGCTGTATTTTGTCCATTGATGATTCCTTTTTTCAAAAGGGGAAATCCCTAAACCAAAAACAATGTTGGAGTTAAAGCAGAAGTAAACTGAAAATAAAAAAAATCCTGCTGGAGAAGTCCTCAATTGGGTTCTGCGCAGTCCTGGAATTATCCTTTGTCCACGCCAGGTGCGGCCATCTTAAACTCTCTTCTTCCTTCTTCTGGCTACCTCACCCAATTTCCCACTGCGCAGGTGCAAGATCAGGTAACGTAGCCTGCTGTAAAGGGGAAAAAGGAATGCTGATCTCACTGCTCATTTCTTTCCCCTCATTGTAAGAAAATGCCCTTTCTGTGTATGTCCGAGGTATGTGCAGAAGGGGCAGCCAGGAGCCTCCTGGGATGTGTGACGTATGTATCCCAGAAGGCTCTGCTCTCCCATTCAGCAATAAAGGTAGAAGGGAAGGACTTTACTCCCTTTTTTTTAAAGGGGGTTGTCTACCTTTTCATGTAAAGTAAAAATTTAGGTTTAGGTCTGCTTAAAGGTGGATGTGCCCCACTCAAGTGCTTTTGGCTTTCATATTATTTATTCCCCATTATCAGTAATTTTGAGGCTGCCTTGGCTCTGGAGGCACAACCCTTAAATTAAGCCAAGATTGGAAAGGGCTCATAAGTTTTTTTAAAAATGTCTCTGTCCTATGCCAAAAGTGTTGATATCTTTTTCCTGAAGACTGCTGATATCCTTTCTCATCACATAACTTCATCAAGCCATATGATTGACTATTCAAAAATTATCACCATACTATTCCACCCCAAAGGTGATAGTAAATTTTATTGTATCAAAACCTTGCATTCTCCTAAAATTATGCAGGTGATATGTATCTCATACTTGCCACACAGTAGTAGACAATTACAACTTTAGCTGGTAGTTATAAAAGATCCAGGAGACCTGTATAGCAAGCTGTAAAGGTGAATCTTTAAAGTTCAATGTGTTCCCTTCCTATGGTACATCACACCTAGAGGTACATCAAGACTTGAGGTTAACCATGGATCCAACCAAAGCCACAGCTGCTTTGGACTGGCCATAAACCTGCAACATGTTGCAGCAGTTGTTGGGAATTTCTTTATAGAAAGTTTATAGAGAACTTTTCTACCTGTTGATGAAAGGGGAAACATTTGACTAAATTGGCCTGATTTATTAAAGCTTTCCAAGGCTGGAGAGGATACAGTTTCAACTGTGAACTTAGGTGATCTGGCAAACCTGCAATAGATTTCTTGGAAGTCATTTGCTATTTGTAAGCAAATGTTTTCAATCCTAGACCAGATCTATTCCAGGTTTGCAGGATTACCAAGATTCACTGATCACAGTGTTTCCTCTCCAGCCTTGGAGAGTTCTAATAAATCAGGTACATTTTCTCACCTTCGTTCCAGGCCATTCAACCCCAAAGAGGACTTCTTATCTAATCCTGTTCTACTTCATCTTCATGATTTGTCCATCCTCATGGAAGTAGATGCATCTAAACTTGGATTGGCAGCAGTCCAGTACTCCATAGCGCCTACATCTTTGTTTGTTCGTCTCGCTAAAGTTATCACCCAAAGAGCAGAACTAGATAACCAGGAGCTCTTAGGGTTAAAACAAGCTTTTTAGGAATTCGCTAACCATAAAAATTCAAAGTCCATTAAAGGAGCTAAGTGACCATTCTGCAGGCTCCGATCATGGAGAGGAGTAAGTTGTATTGCTTAACTACAGCAGTGAAAAGTAAAACAGGTCCCATACAGTACAAGTATTTTAACTGTGTATTTCCCTGTTTGCCTGTAGCTCTGATTTCAATGCAAAAATGCAAAAATGTGATGTCCCTTTAAACACAGCTCTGCTTAGTAGTCTTGCCAGGCACTCCAGATACAGCCTTTCATAAAGTGTATATCCAGGGAGGGGAGTGCCATACACCTCCTTTGTGATTCCTCATTGTAAAGATCAGGAAAGAGACTTGTAAGTGGGAGAAGAAAAGACACTTTGCCTTGTATTCTAGGCTGTGTGTGACAGTGCTTCTGTTTGATGTACAGAAAGCAAGTGTCTCTTGTTCACTCTCTCCCTTAGAATGGAATTTACCAGAGCTATCTCTTCCCATAGAATAGTTGGCATAATTGGAAGGAGCATTTACTGTCATTACACGAGTATATGAAAGGCTTAGCAACTGTGATACTTTTTTTTCAAGCGGCTAAATACAGTCACCAACAGTTGGCTTAAAGCTGACCTTTTCCTTTTGATATAATATTTTCATCTGTTCATTTAGTTTGATGCGAGCTAGGAATTTATTTTCTTTATTATACCTCTACTGAGTTACCTTTTCTATAGAAACAGTTGGTGTGACTCTTGGCTGAGAGCCTGGCCTACATAGCTGGCTATACTAGAACATTCTTGCTACAAAACATTCAACTCCCAACACTATCTCTGTGATATGAATCAAAAGAATTAGCTCTGAAAATATTCATTTGTGGAAAAATAATTGTTAAAGAATGTTAACAATTTCCTCAAATTGATTGGTTAGATATGCTACGGTATATGGCCAAATGTATGTGGATATTTAACCATCACATTTACTTTATGGACACCCTAAATTGCTGAGTTCAGGTGTTTCCAATGAAGAGTACTGTCAAGGCTACATCATACAACACGGATTAGGACAATTGTGTACCTCCATCTTTGTGGCAACAGTTCGTGAAAGATCCTTTCCCCATGTTATTCACCATGACCATACCTCTGTGAACCAAGGCATCTTCATAAACAAATGGTTTGTTGAGTTTGGTGTAAGGGAACTCAACAGACCTGCACAGACCTCAGATCTCAACCCTACTGAACACTTTTAGGATGAACTTGAACTCCAATTGCATGGTTGGTCCTTTCCAACCTCACAAATGCTTTGTTGACTGTTAAGATAGCCACACTCCTAAATATTGTAGTAAGGCAGTACAGTGGCTCAGAGCTTAGCACTCTTTGCAGCGCTAGGTCTCAGGTTTGAGTCTCAGCCAGGACTCTGTATGCATGGAGTTTGGAGATTTTCCCTGTGTTTGCGTGGGTTTACTCTGGGTACTACAGTTTGCTCCAACATTCCAAAAACATGCAGTTAGGTTATTTGGCTCTCCCTTAAAATTCACCTTAGACTGTGCTAAAAACTTTTGACTATGGTAAGGACATTAGATTGTGAGCACCTTTGAGGGTCAGCTAGTGACATGACTATGGACTTTGTAAAGCGCTGCATAATATGTTGGCGCTGTATAAATTCTATGTAATATTATTAATAACAGAGGCTTCTATAATTCCAAAGGAGTCCAATTTTAGAATTACATCTATGGTTTTAGAATGTGATGCCTAAGAAGCACATACAGGTGTGATGGGTAGGTGTCCAGAAACTCTCATCCACGTAGAGTCTGCTTTGGCAGGCTTAGAATGGCTTCTCAGTCCCACAACTGTACACATTGTTCCCCGTGGCTTTAGCTTTGTGTTTGGTGTGACAAGGCATAAGGGTGTATTCAGTTGTCTCCTGGCTGAGATTTGCTTTTTAACATTTCCTCTATTTAGGAATTTTTATTTTTAACATATTCCAAGCGATATTCACCCAGCAGAAATGGGCAGGGCAGGCATAAAGTTATTGCAACTTGAGAATGTCAAGTTGCAGAAACAAAGTGAATCCTAATCAGAGTGGTGATCATTATCACATAATGATAATTTATGGCATCTTGTGTTCCCTACCAATATGTAACATATTTACCCATATTTATATATAGAAATTAATATATATATATATATATATATATATATTTTTTTTTTTTTTTACTGTCTAAGCAGCTGTACTTTTACATGTATCACATAGAAATGTTACCATTTAACGGAATCTGAGAGCACAGAATAAAT
This sequence comes from Pyxicephalus adspersus, assembly GCF_032062135.1. NCBI lineage: Eukaryota > Metazoa > Chordata > Amphibia > Anura > Pyxicephalidae > Pyxicephalus > Pyxicephalus adspersus. Next base: position 142,178,117 of record NC_092860.1, read on the forward strand.
GCAACTCTATTAATTAATACATCACTTAATGTAGGGAGGAAGATGCAGCAGAAGGAACCAATTTGTCATGCAAGAGTGTTCAAGTGCAAACATGCCAATAGGAAGGAATACAAAGTGACAAAGAGACAACCTCATCAGTCTGTCGCTGCTCTTTTCATTGCCTGGCCACAGTCTATGGTGATCAGGAAAGTTCTGTCCTGCCAGGTAGAACTGTGTGACAGCTCTCAGGACTGGAGGCAGTAAAAGTACAAGTACAATGTCTTTGTGATAACCACTCCAATACCTTGACTTTGTTGTCCTTTAGCCATTTTGCCACAACTTTAGAGGTCATTTTAGAAGAGCGTTTTAGAAGGCTGTGCAAATATCAGGTCTTTGCAATTCTTAAAACTGTTTTTTCTTTTTGTGAGAAGCTGTGATGGCAGAGGCACAAGCAACTTTCACAACGTTGGAGTTACAGGCCGTCATGAAGTTTTTGTTTCTCCAGGGAAAGTCAGCAAAGGACATTCACACTGAGATGTGACAAACGCTGGGGGAGAAGTGTCCTTCCTACAGCACTGTCAAAACCTGAACATCCCCTTTCAAGGCTGGGCATTTCACTGTTGAAGATGAGCCCTGCAGTGGGCGCCCCCCAACCTCAACTGACCTGGCAACCTGCGATGCTGTCCATGAGCTGATTATTGAGGACCGGCGAATATCCGCAAAAAGATAGCCCAGATACTTGACATCTCATGGGAATGTGTTGGGTTTGTTATCATCACTATCCTAGACATGCGCAAGCTTTCAGCGAAGTGGGTGCCCAAATGTTTGAACAGTGATCAGAAGAAGGAACGAGTTGAAGCATCCAAAGCCGTTTTGGCCCATTTTGAAACTGCACAGGACTTTTTGGCCAGGTTAGTGACTGAGGATGAAACCTGTCTCCACATCCATGATCCTGAAACCAAGGAACAGTCCAAGGAATGGTGCCACAGCAGGTCCCTGAGGCCGAAGAAGTTCCGAACCCAGAGATCGGCCAACAAAGTATGGTGTCCATTTTTTGGGACAATGACGGTATTCTGTTGGTGGACTACCTACCTCAGTGCTCTAGTATCACTGGACAGTATTATGCTAACCTCCTGGACCAGCTGAAGGAGGCAATTAGGACGAAATGCTGGGGAAAGTTGACCAAAGAGATCCTTTTTTTGCAGGACAATGCACCTGCGCACACATCCAAAGTTGTGGCTGCCAAATTGAACACCCTAGGTTTCCAATTGGTCCACTATCCATCCTACTCACCTGACCTGGCCCCTTCGGACTTCGGATATCTGTTCCCCAATTTGAAGAAACACTTGAAGGGGCAACATTTTGAGGACATTTCTGATGTCAAAGATGCTGCTGAGAACTGGTTTGCGGCCCAACCAAAGGACTTTTATTTGAATGGTTTACAAAAGCTGCAACTACGCTGTACCAAGTGCATCAGTCTCAGGGCGGAATATGTTGAATAAATGTGTTATTTCATAACTCTGTCTCTCTTCTTTCTGGGCAAAGTCAGGAACTTTCTCAGTGCCCTCTCGTAAACTCCAATCTGGGTATTTTTATGATGACTTTCGAGCAATGGCTTCTTCCTTGCTATATAGTCTACAAATCTAACTTCTTGTCCACCTGTTTCCTCCAGCTTCTTCACAAGGTCCTTTGCTGTTGTTCTGGGACTGTTTTCTGGGAGACAGAATGTGTCCCCTTTCTGAGCCCTGTGACAGCTGTGCGATCACACGTTGTGCGTATACTTGTATATTATTCTTTGTACAAATAATTGTGGTGTCCTCAGGAAATTGTTTCCAAGGAAGAACCAGATTTGTGGAGGTCCACAATTTCTTGATTTTGATAGTTGTATGGAATATCAACTTCATGTTATGAATGTCCAATCAACTGGTCAATATATAGATGCACAAATACTGTAACAAATTGTAAAATAATCACGAAATGTGAAGTTGATATTCCATGCACTTATCAAAATTGGGTGGAGGACGTTCATTTACTCTCCTTTTGAATGGATCTTCACAATTTTATGGGCAGTTGAACATTTTTAATCCTTATGGTCCTACAGATCCAGTTAGTGCATTTTAACTTCTACTTGAAGAGAAGAAAACTAAAAAATGGCCAAAAAAAAACACATACCTTCCATACCACAGCACAGTCGATCGGTCGGGAGGTGGCTTCCATTGGGTCCGCGTCGTCCTGCTATCTGTTTCCAAACCGGCGTGCTGCAGGCCACCATCTTTGCCTCTTCTTCTTACGTCACCCGACCCAGGCGCAAGATCAGGTAACGTAGGTTGGAAAAAATCTTGTCGATCCCAGTGCGCATGCCTGAAATCCGCAATTTTTTTTCCCTTTTCACAAAAAGGCTCCTTCTGCGCAAGCCCGAGATGCTCCAGCATGTGCAAAAGGAGCACCCAAGGGCCTCCCGGGATGCGTCACGTAGATATCCCTGGAGGCTTTGCGCTCCCATTCATTCTCAATCACCCAGGCCAGGGGTCGGCATCACCGGACTTTAGGCCGGATCGGGCCAGGGGGCGTTAGGCCAGAACGAACTACCGGCTAGGCCGTATCTGGCCTAAAGGCCGAAGTTTGCCCATCTCGGCTGGCAACCCGCGGCTCTGGAGCCTCCTAGTGTGCTCCCACCCACCCCATAAATGGCCTAGTGGAAATAAAACTTTGCCGATCCCTGACCTAGGCAAATGAAAATTAGGGGGCGGTGCTGCACCCTTTTTTTAAAAAAAAAATACAAACAGAATTTTTACGTGAAGTTTCTGAGTTTAGGTACACTTTAATGTTTTACTTCTGAATTGAAAAAGTCTTGGTGTGGGTTGACTTTTTTTGATTTGTGCATCAGTGTCTTCTTTAATCATTTATTAACATTCTTTCTTTCATCATTTTGAAAGTTATACATAGGAAATTTAGATTTTTATGTATATTTTTTTTACCAAGTGTTGGCCAACTAGCAAAGTCTATCCTTAGGGCAATCTGCACTTTTGGCTGTGTGTTGTTATGTAACGCTTATCTGGTCGATCCCATGTGAGCCACCACAGTGTATCGCGCCCTGTTTATTCTCTCCAGTGGTGCCAGTGGCAGCAAGGAGATTAGGGACATAGTTGTCTGCCCTCTGCTTAGCAGCTCACAGCACCCCTGCTTCCTTTTAGCTGTGCAGACTGAGATATATATACCTTCTCAGCATCCCTAGCACACACTATGAGGCTGTGCATGGCTGAAAGGGATTTTAGGAACAGATTAGCAAACTCTGTGACTTTATGCTATGTGGACGGATCTTTGGTTTGGTTTTGGTCTGTACCTTTGGACACCTCGTCCGGTGAAATGATTGCCTGTAATACTCTGAATTCTGGACTTGTTTCTGCTTGAATCCTATTACTGCATTATCTGTGGTCCCCCGGTCTTCTCTTAGTCCTTTCCCATCCTGTGCATAGAAGTCCTGGGGGGAACCATGTGCTGGGATGGTGCAGCTAGCCTTTGAGTGTGAGTGGGGGCTTGCTATAGGCAAGTGCGGCCTTGGATTGGGGTACTGGGGTCTGGTACCGGGCCCTTACGTGTGTGGTTATCTTCAAGGGTGCAAATTATAAGAGAATACTATTTCCACAATCGTCTAACTAACCTGATGATATCAAAATACTAAAAGATTTAAAGTTACACTTTAGGACTCTCTCGGTCAAATAGCTTCAAATCGGCCCATAAAAGCCGCACATAAACTGCACTCATTATTCATGGACCTAAACAGTCAATTACCACGACAGAAAGCCAATGGCCTCCACAGCCGTGCCTTCAATAATGTAATTATGAGCAAAAACATAATTGATATTAAGCTGCAGCACATTTTATTATTGCTCAAATTGTTCACAAAGTGCAACTGAGGAAGAAGACAAATCGTGCCATATGTGACTATAACTCCAATATTAATAACACACAAATTATAGACTGTTTACCATTCCGGGGCAGTCAGTTAATATGTAATTTTACATCTGGTTACCAAGCAACTGCAATTATTATAGACAAGACCCCTGTGTCCATTAGCACCTTCACCTGACATTTGATCTGTGCTATCTTCAGCGATTGCTGAGAAGCTGCTGTTATTTTCTCTACTATTGTGCTAAATGTACATAAAAAAAACTTGGAAAACTATTCTAGTAAATAATTTGTTAATATGGACCAGATTTTTGTAACTTATTGATGGGTCTAAAGATTTGGCAGTATCGACATTATTGCTCAGAGAACTGAATTGATATGTATTTTGATTTCTAAAACTGATATTTTAATGGTACTGTCTACCAAAAAAATCTTTTTTGTTGTAAAAGAGAAAAATAAACAAAAAATGGACATTTTTTGTTCAGATTTGACTATTGGAAGTTAGAGAGTAGAGAGTAGTGTTACAACTTTACAAACAAATTTTAATTAGATTGATCCTCCTAAATTCACACTCAAATGATGTTGCTGGTTCACAGAATGGTAAAGTAATTTGTAAGTTTTTTTTAAAAATTATGGAATTTTTTTACAGAATTAAAAAAAAATAAACAGTTTTGACCATTGCAAGTTATGAACTGAATAATGTTACAATTTACAATTTTTATTCTGATTTCCCTTTTTGGTTGACACTCAAATGTTGTTGCTGGTTCACCGAATGGTAAAGTTATTTGCAGCAGAATTTAAAATTAAAACAGTAAAATACAAATGTATAGGAATAAAACACTTGCATATCAACTGTTAAAACACACACACACAAAAAAAGCAAACCAGGAAAAGTAGAAATAGTTAATTGGCAGAAAGTGTATGTAAATACTTACAATGAACTTCTCATATTTGGTCTCTTCTGGTCTGTTAAATATACCATTACATTTTTTTAAGGATTTGTTCTAAATTAAAAATAAAACAAAACAAAATCTGTTGATCCTTAAATTTTGTTAGCTGATTACCTTTCTGTCCTGGCTATTAATTGCATTGTTCTCTGAAACCTACAAAACCACACTGCTCTAACAGAAGAAGGGCAAGGCTTTACATTCCTATATTGTTTCTGTTACCTTGATACAGTAGGATGATACAGGGTCACTGGGTAAGAAATAAGAAGAAATACTTGTTTTCTAGCAAACCTGGAATGGAATACCTAAAAATCATGTGCTGTTAGTTGGCAATTATTTTAAATCCTGGACCAAATATATTTCATATATGCTGGATCACCCAGGTTCTCCCATGATAGTCTATCTTCTCCAGTTTCGGAGGGCTTTATTAAATCGGACCCAATTTGTTTGGTAAAGCATTGCATGTTAAAAAAAGAACAAGTGTCTTTATGGAAATGTACACATTGGCTTTTATCCTTGGTTTCATCCCAGTGATTTTGATCACTTCCAGCTTCATTACAGCCACGTCTGGTCTATATTACACACCAGCGATGGCTGCATGGATTATCTCAGGTTGGCACCAGTTCATTATGGAGGGCTGTAAAACCCCAAAATAGTTAAAGCTCGGATGTCTTGTTGTTAGCCCCCTTGCTGTACCTGTTCGCTTGGGTTTTGTTACTGCTAACACTTAAATTAAGTCCGATTTCTTCAGCTAATTAGAATGTCTTGGGAACACCATGGTTTGATTTCTTGTGATTTGCTGCACATTTTGAAATCTTTTCTTGAGCTAAATATAAATTTTATTGGTCTAATGCAAGCATAATTGTACGAAACAGCTCAACTACCTGCCTGCACGCCGAGTTCACCCATCAATGCCAAATAAAACATACGCTGTACACAAAACTGTCTTTAGCAGGCAAACAAATTACATGCTGAACAAAATACATTCCATGTAAACCCTTGTACCAGGCATCTGAGAGCGCCAATAGACACTGTAATGCCCTGGTATCTTGGTAAATGCAGGGCAAACATATACTAAGAGCCTATATGTTATCGATCAAGGTATCTAGGTAATCAAAGTACATTGCAGGGATATTTTTGTAGTTTGTAGCAGATTCCTACTTCTCTATATTCTAAGAATAAGATGTTTTTTCCATCACGTCCTTTCCAAAATCAATGCTGAGTAAGAGTGTCTGGTTCACTATTATTAGATGGTGTTTTCCTGTGCTCCATTGATGAAAGCTGCAAAGTCTGTATCGCCTTAGAAGTAATCAACCCTTTCTTACCAGAAGTTTTTTTTTAGAGGATGAATAAATTGTGACTTGTATCTTTTCACAGAATTCTGAGAAAAACTGTGTTTCCAGTAACAGATGTATAAACAAATGCTGTACACACAACACCTATCCTGTTCAATGGGGAGTGGGGAGAATGCATGGGTTGCACATGCTCATTTCCTGATCCGTCATTCTTCAAGCTGCTGTGGCGGATTAAAGAATGCTACTGTATACATTTCAAAAAAAGAAAACCTGGAAACACTGGAAATCACAGAATTCCAGTAACCATACTTTGTTCTCTAGTAGTCAATTACAGAACCACTCTTTTCTATGGTATGGAGAAGAAAATAGCGAGAGGTGTTCTGTAGTCCCATTTTATTCTGACAATGCTGCTCCTGTATGGATACAGCACTGTAGGTGTGTTGTCCCTCTGGAACTGACTTTTTGGGGGCTCCAGTGGAAAATATCCACACCAGACCACCCAATAAACCTCTGCCGCCACTGCACAGCTGGATGGTGGAGTCTTATGGACCCTTCATATAGTAAAAAACACAAAAATTCAAAACCAGGGTTGGGACTTCTAAGTTGTATGTCAATCATTCTGTAAATCTGGGCAGCTGATGTAATATGCAAACCTTGACTTTTCATGTAAAATATGGCCCCAACCTCTTCAGCTTCTATGACAAACAGGGAACATCTGAATAAAGGGCATTGGGAAGCATCATCTAACACAGGGGTGTAAAACTTTGGCCCACGGGCCAAATCTGACCGGCAACGTCCTTTTTTTGGCCCCCAAAGGAATCCTAATTATGAATTGCAGCTGGCCCACCACTGCATTTAGGATATAGCGCCGCTACTACAATTACCGGCTTCACTCGATTTTTGTGGAGCAGCAGCCTCCCTGCCTATGCGTGGCCCCACACTGGACTGTTTTAAAGACGCAGGGAATTATAGTAGTGGTGCTATTTCAGTGAAGAGGGAGTTCCAGCCACTCATAAGATTAAGCCCCGCATTGGACTGTTTTCCTGATGCAGGGAATTGTAGTAGCGGTGCTATTTCAGTTTCAAGTTTGGCCCGTGACTTTGTCAAAGTTTTTAACTTTGGCCCACTGTGTATTTGAGTTTGACACCCCTGATCTAACAACAAGGTTTGCTTCTTTCTTCAGCTCCCTTTATAATTTATATTATATTTAATCTACTGAATGGTTGATAGTAAAGGTTTTCCCCGCTTGTGTGTTTATGTTTAATCATAGAGGTCGATTAACAAATGTTTCCACCCTAAAATCATCCAACTCTTACACAAATTCCACACCTTTTTCACATTGGATTTTATTAAAAACTGTATGAATGATGAGTAAACATTGATTCA